>NW_024755116.1:0-8619 GCF_018991925.1 Homarus americanus
ATCAATGACCTTCGTTTCCAGTTACGTATTGTAGACTGAAAGCACTATTGGTAGGCCGACACTGTTGGTAGACTGGCACTAATGGTAGACTGACACTATTGGTAGACTGACACTATTGAAGTGAACTGACACTGCTGGTAGACTGACACACTAATGGTGGGCCCAGCACTATTGTTGAGCCCGAGCACTGTTGGTGAACCCAGCACTGTTGGTGGGCGAAGCACTAATGGTGAACCCAGCACTGACAGGCGGGCCCGGCACTGTGGTAGACCCCAACTGTGGTTGGCCCCTGACTTTATTTGGTAGACTGACACTATTGGTGAAGTGACACTAATGAGTAGACTGACATATTTGGTAGACTGACACTTGGTGAGACTGACACTATTGGTAGACTGACACTAATGGTAGACTGACACTATTAGTGGGCTATTTTGGCCAGTGAACTGACACTATTAATTAAGACGTACTATTGGTAGAGTGACACTAATGGTGAACTGACACTATTCGTAGACTGACGCTAATGGTGAAGTGACATAATGGTAGACTGACACTGTTTGAGAATGACACTATTGGTGAGCTGATGCTATTGGATGGTGACACTAATGGTAGACTGGCACTATTGGTGAACTGACGCAGTATTACGGTAGACTGACACTATTGGTGAGACTGACACTAATGGTGAAGGTGAACTTCAATGGTAGATGACACTATTGGTAGAGTGACACTAATGGTGAATTATTGATAGACTGACACTAATGGGCAGAGTGAGCACCAATGGTAGACTGACACTATTAGTGAATGACACTATTGGTGAAGACTGACACTATTGGTAGACTGACACTGTGGTAGAGTGACACTAATGGTGACACTAATGGTGGAAGTATTGACACTAATGGTAGACTAGTACTATTGGTGAGTGACACTAATGGTAGACTGACACTATTGGTAGACTGACACTATTGGTAGACTAAGCACTATTTAATTTGGTGACACTATTGGTAGAGATGGCTAATGGTAGACTGACACTATTGGTGAATGACACTATTGGTGAGCTGACACTATTGGTAGACTGACACTATTGGTGAACTGACACTATTGTTGAATGACACTGTTGATGACACTATTAGGTAAGACTGACGCTATTAGTGAAATTGACACTAATGGTAGACTGACTATATTAAGTGAACTGGCTAAAATAATTAAGTGAGCACTAATGACACTATTAGGTAGACTGACACTGTTAATGAATGACACTATTAAGAGTGACATAATGGTAGACTGACACTATTGGTGAACTGACACTATTGGTAGACTATTTTAGTAAGTGGGCTGAGCACTATTGGTGGACAGCACTGGTGGTGAATGGTAGACTGACACTATTGACGGTGGTACTGTGGTGAAGTGACACTGTGGTAGACTGACACTGTTGGTGAATGGCACTGTTGTTGGACTGGCACTGTTGGTAGACTGGCACTGTTGGTGAGAGTGACACTGTTGGTGGGCTGACACTGTTGGTGGGCTGATACTGTTGGGTGGGCTTGTTGCACTATTGGTGGGCTGACGCTGTTGGTGACTGACACTGTTGGTGGGTGACACTGTTGGTGGCTGACACTGTTGGTAGACTGACACTGTTGGTGGACTGTTACTGTTGGTAGACTGACACTGTTGGTAGACTGACTGTTGGTGGGCTGACACTGTTGGTGAGCTGACACTATTGGTGGGCTGACACTATTGGTAGGCTGACACTGTTGGTAGACTGACACTATTGGTAGGTGACGCCTGTTGGTGGGCCTGGCACTGTTATGACTGACACTGTTGGTGAGTGACCTGTTGGTGGGCTGACACTATTGGTAGAGCTGACACTGTTGATTGAGACTGCACTATTGGTAGACTGACACTGTTGGTGGGTGGCACTATTGGTGACTGACACTATTGGTGGGCTGACACTGTTGGTAGACTGGCACTGTTGGTAGACTGACACTGTTGGTAGACTGCACTGTTGGTTGACTGACACTGTTGGTAGGCTGACACTGTTGGTGGGGCTGACTGTTCTTGGTAAGCTGACACTGTTGGTAGACTGGCACTGTGGGTGGTCTGCACTGTTGGTAGACGGCACTGTGTGAGTGGACTGACACTGTTGGTGAACTGACACTGTTGGTGGGCTGGCACTTTTGGTAGACTGACACTATTGGTGGGCTGACACTGTTGGTAGACTGACACTGTTGAAGTGGGCTGACACTATTGGTGGGTGAAGCACTATTGGTGGACTGACACTGTTGGTGGAGCTGACACTGTTGGTGAGTGACACTGTTGGTGGGCTGATGGGGACTGACACTGTTGGTGGCACTGTTGGTGGGCGGCACTTTGTTTGTTGGGCTGCGCTGTGGTAGGCTGGCACTGTTAGACTGACACTGTTGGTGGGCGGCTGTTGGGCTGTTGGGCGGCGCTGTGGTGGTATTTTGTTGGTGGGCCTGGTATTGGTAGACTGGCACTGTGGTGGGCTGGCACTGTTGTGGGCGGGCTGACGTGTTGGAAACACTGTTGGTAGATTGACGCGTGGTAGGCTGACACTGTTGGTGGGCTGACACTGTTGGGCTGGGCTGTTGGTGGGCTGAGCGTGGTGGGCCGGCTTTGGTGAGCTGACCTTTGTTGGTGAGGCACTGTTGGTAGGCTGACACTGTGGTGAGCTGACATATTGGTGGTGGCCACTGTGGTAGGCTGACTGTTGGTGAGCGCAGCACTGTTGGTGGGCCTGTGGTGGGCTGACACTGTTGGTAGGCTGACTGTGGTGAGTGACACTGTTGGTAGACTGACTGGTGGGCTGTCACTAATGTGGGCACTGTTGGTGTTGGTATTGTTGTTGTTGGTGAGCTGACACTGTTGGTGGGCATATTGGTAGACTGACTGTTGGTGGGCGGCACTTTATTGGTAGAGGTGACACTATTGGTAGGCGGCACTATTGGTAGAGTGACACTATTGGTAGGCTGGCTTTTTATTGGTGGGCCGGCACTGTTGTGGGCGGACTGTGGTAGAGTGACACTATTGGTAGACGGCATATGGTGGTGACTGAGGCTGACACTGTGGTAGACGTGACTGTTGGTGGGCGGCACTATTGGTAAGCTGACACTGTTGGGTGACGCTGTGGGCCCGGCACTATTGGTGGGCTGACACTGTGGTAGGACTGACACTGTGGTAGTGACGCTAGTGGGCGGCACTATTGGTGGGCGACACTGTTGGTGGGCGGGCACTGTTGGTGGGCGGCACTAATGGTAGACTGACACTGTTGATGGGCGGCACTGTTGTTGGCTGACTGTTGGTAGGCTGTGCTGTTGGTGGGCTGCACTGTGGTGGCTGACACTGTGGTAGGCTGACACTGTTGGTGGTGGCACTGTTGGTAGGCTGACACTGTTGGTGACCCGGCACTATTGGTAGACTGACACTGTGGTGACTGTTGGTAGGTGACACTATTGGTGGGCTATTGGTGGGCTGACGCACTGTTGGTGAACTGACTGTTGGTAGACGTATTTCTTGGTGGAGGCACTATTGGTAGACTGACACTGTTGGTAGACTTGACTTTTTGGTGAAGACTTTTGGTAGGGCTATTGGTGGGCTGACACTATTGGTAGACTGACACTATTGGTGGGCTGGCACTTTGTTGGCGGGCTGACTGTTGGTGAACTGGCACTGTTGGTAGACGCGCTGTTGGTAGACTGACCTCTGTGGTGAGCTGACACTGTTGGTGAATGACACTATTGGTAGACTGACACTGTGGTGGGCGGCACTATTGGTAGGCTGACTGTTGGTAGGGCGGCACTGTGGTAGGGGCCTGTGCATGGGCGGCCTGTTGGGGGCTGACACTATTGGTGGACTGCTGTGGTAAGACTGACACTGTTGGTGAGCTGCACTGTTGGTGGGCGGCACTGGTGATGACACTGTGGGCGGCACTGTGGTGGGCTGACTGTTGGTGGAGCTGGCACTGTGGTGGGCTGACACTGTTGGTGGGCAGGCACTGTGGTGGGCGGCACTGTTGGTGGGCGGCTGACTGTGGTAGGCCGGCACTGTGGGCGGCACTGTGGTGGGCTGACACTGTTGGTGAGCTGGCACTGTGGTGGGCGGCACTGTTGGTGGCCTGGCACTGTTGGTGGACTGACTGTGTGGGCGGCACTGTGTGGGCTGACACTGTTGGTGGGCTGACGCTGTTGGTGGGCTGACACTGTTGTTGACTGACGCTGTTGGAGACTGACTGTTGGTGGGCTGTTGGGGCTGGACGGGACTGTTGGGCTGTTGGGCTGACTTGTTGGTGGGCGGCACTGTGGTAGACTGGCACTGTTGGTAGGCTGGCACTGTTGTAGGCAGTACTGTTGGTGGGCGGCACTGTTGGTAGACTGGCTGTTGGTGGGCGGCACTGTGGTGGGACTGCACTGTGGGGGCGGCACTGTTGGTGGGCGGCACTATTGTTGAGCTGACACTGTTGGTGGAGCTGACACTATTGGTTGGCGGCTGACACTGTTTGGTAGACTGACTTTGTTGAGACTGACACTATGTGGGGAGGGCGGCACTGTTGGTAGGAGCTGATACTGTTGGTGGGCGTCCTGTTGGTGGACTGATTACTGTTGGTGGACTGTTGGTGGGCTGACACTTTGGGCGTCACTGTGGTAGCACTGTTGTTGAGGCATATTGTTGGGCGGCACTGTTGGTAGAGTGGCACTGTTGGGCTGACACTGTTGGAGCTGCAGTAGACTGACACTGTGGTGGAGCTGACACTGTTGGTGGGAAGACTGCCCTGTTGGGAGACTGAGCACTGTTGGTGAATGACACTGTTGGTGGACTGATGCTGTTGGTGGGCTGACGCTGTTGGTGGGCTGGCTCTGTTGGTGGTGGGGGATGGACGGGCTGTTGGGGCTGGTGACTGTTGGGCTTTGTTGGGCTGGACTGACTGTGGTAGGCGGCACTGTTGGTAGGCGGCACTGTGGTAGGCTGGCACTGTTGGTAGGCGGCACTGTGGTAGGCTGCTGTGGTGGGCTGTACTGTGTGGGCGGCACTGTGGTGACTGACACTGTTGTGGGTGTGTTGGAGGGACTGACACTTTATTGGTGGGCCGGCACTGTTGGTGAGCTGGGCACTGTTGGTGGGCGGCACTGTGGTGGGCCTTGTGGTGGGCTGACACTGTTGGTGGGCTGACGCTGTTGGTGGGCTGACTGGTGGGGCACTGTTGTTGGGGCACTTGGTGGGCGGGCTGACTGTTGGACTGTTGGTGGACTGTTGGTGGACTGGGGGGCACTGTGTTAGGGCCAGCACTGTTGGGGACTGGCACTTGGTGGGCGGCACTGTGGTAGGCGTGCTGTTGGTGGGCAGTACTGTTGGTAGGCTGACACTGTTGGTGGACTGGCACTGTGGTAGGCTGCACTGTTGGAAGGCGGCACTGTGGGCGGCACTGTGGTGGGGCTGGCACTGTGGTGGACTGACACTGTTGGTGGGCTGACGCTAGTGGAGGGCTGCACTATTGGTGGGCTGGCCTGTGTGGTGGGCGGCTGTTGGGCTGACTGTGGACTGTTGGGGACTGACTGTGGTGGTGCTGACTGTTGGTGGACTGACACTGTTATTGAACTTGGTGCTATGGTAGGCTGACACTGGTAGGCTGGCACTGTTGGTAGACTGGCACTGTTGGTAGGGCTGGCACTGTGGGGCGGCACTTTGTTGGTGGGCTGGCACTGTGGTGGCTGTTGGTGGGCGGCACTGTTGGTGGGCTGCACTGTTGGTGGGCGGCTGTGTGGGCTGGCACTGATTGGTAGACTGACTGTTGGTGAGCTGGCACTGTGGTGGGCTGTGCATTGGTGGGCTGACACTGTTGGTGGGCTGACACTGTTGGGCTGAGCTGTTGGTGGTACTGTTGGTAGGCGGCACTGTTGGTGGGCTGACACTATTGGTGAGCGGCACTGGTTGGGGCTGACACTAATGGTAGACTGACACTATTGATAGACTGACACTATTGGTAGACTGACACTAATGGTAGACTGACACTATTGGTAGACTGACACTAATGGTAGATTGACACTATTGGTAGAGTGACACTATTGGTAGACTGACACTAATGGTAGACTGACACTATTGATAGACTGACACTATTGGTAGACTGACACTAATGGTAGACTGACACTATTGGTAGACTGACACTAATGGTAGACTGACACTATTGGTTGACTGACACTATTGGTAGACTGACACTATTGGTAGAGTGACACTAATGGTAGACTGACACTATTGGTAGACTGACACTATTGGTAGACTGACACTATTGGTAGACTGACACTAATGGTAGACTGACACTATTGGTAGACTGACACTATTGGTAGACTGACACTAATGGTAGACTGACACTATTGGTAGACTGACACTATTGGTAGACTGACACTAATGGTAGACTGACACTATTGGTAGACTGACACTATTGGTAGACTGACACTATTGGTAGACTGACACTAATGGTAGACTGACACTATTGGTAGACTGACACTATTGGTAGACTGACACAATTGGTAGACTGACACTATTGGTAGACTGACACTGTTGGTAGACTGACACTATTGGTAGACTGACACTACTGGTAGACTGACACTATTGGTAGACTGACATTATTGGTAGACTGACACTAATGGTAGACTGACACTATTGGTAGACTGACACTATTGGTAGACTGACACTATTGGTAGACTGACACTATTGGTAGACTGACACTATTGGTAGACTGACACTATTGGTAGACTGACACTATTGGTAGACTGACACTATTGGTAGAGTGACACTATTGGTAGACTGACACTATTGGTAGACTGACACTATTGGTAGACTGACACTATTGGTAGACTGACACTATTGATAGACTGACACTATTGGTAGACTGACACTATTGGTAGACTGACACTATGGTAAACTGACACTATTGGTAGACTGACACTATTGATAGACTGACACTATTGATAGACTGACACTATTGGTAGACTGACACTATTGGTAGACTGACACTATTGGTAGACTGACACTATTGGTAGACTGACACTATTGGTAGACTGATACTATTGGTAGACTGATACTATTGGTAGACTGATATTATTGGTAAGACTGACACTATTGGTAGACTGACACTATTGGTAGTCTGACACTATTAGTAAGACTGACACTATTGGTAGACTGACACCATTAGAAAGACTAACACTAGTAAACTGACACTATTAGTAAGACTGACACTATTGGTAAGAGTGATACTATTGGTAGACTGACACTATTGGTAGACTGACACTATTGGTAGACTGACACTATTAGTAAGACTCTCACTATTGGTAGAATGACACTATTGGTAGACTGACAGTATTGGTTGACTGACACTATTGGTAAGACGGACACTATTGGTAGACTGACACTATTGGTAGACTGACACTATTGATAGACTGACACTTTTAGTAAGACTGACTTTATTGGTAGGGCACATGGTACTTCTGTTAGTGAGACTGACACTGTTGTTGGGCCACGGCTTTCATGGTAGAGTGACACTATTGGTAAGACTGACACTATTGGTAGACTGACACTATTGGTAAGACTGACACTATTGGTAAGACTGATACTATTGGTAGACTGATACTATTGGTAGACTGACACTATTGGTAGACTGACACTATTGGTAGACTGATACTATTGGTAAGACTGACACTATTGGTAGACTGATACTATTGGTAAGACTGATACTATTGGTAAGACTGACACTATTAGTAAGACTGACACTATTAGTAAGACCGACACTATAAGCAAGACAAACAGCCAAATTATACAACAGTCGAAAGTCTACCAGAGAAATGAGGCAGTAAAGACTTATTTACACGCTCGTAAACCTTAGAGTAAGAGGGACACACACACAGGCACCACCAAACACAGAAAGTGGTGACCAGCAATGGGAGGGATAGGGTGGGAGATGGTGGTGATTGGATGAGGAATGGTGGTGATGGGGCTGGGGATGGTGGTGATGGGGCGGGGGATGGTGGTGATGGGGAAATGTGGTTGTAGAGGGGGAGTAGTGAAGAGTGAAAGTGATCGTTAGAGACTGTGGTAGTTGCTATGGTGTAGGGGCTGTAATGGTGGTATATATATATATATATATATATATATATATATATATATATATATATATATATATATATATATATATATATATATATATATATGTAATATTCAGAAATTTCAGAGTAATTTCAAATGTCCCGCCATTAGCGATACTGAGCGTTCAAGGTCGTCTGAGGGAAGAGAGCGCTCCCCGCCCATAGCGAGAGGTTATGGAACTAGGCCTAAGTGATATTAAATGTAATTTGCCGAATTAATAATGATGCGATTCATGAAGTTAAGGGACTATTATTGAATTTGAAATTATTATAGATCGTTTATCAGTCTGAATAATGTTACGGGTGTCCCAAGGAGTTATTAGTTAGGCGGAAAATATGTCACGTAGGCCTAAGCTAACGCCTTGAGAGGAGACGCGACGCTGGCTGGTCCTCAGTCACGGGGAGCATTGAGACAAACAAGACGTCCCTGCGCGTCCTTCACAGAAATAGTCACGTGGCCTAGTCACCCCCT
>NW_024755117.1:0-18196 GCF_018991925.1 Homarus americanus
CTTAAATCACCCTTTGATGTAGCTAATAGAGACATTATACTTGAGCAACTAGCCAATTTTGGCATACAAGGTAACCTCCTGACATGGATAAAGGGTTATCTGTCCAACAGGTATGCCAGAGTTCTGTTTAGGGGAGTTAAAAGTACCAGAATGAGATCATTTGAGCTGGGCACGCCTCAGGGAGGAGTGTTACGTCCTATGCTCTTTAATATACTGATGCACAAGCTTATTGCTGACATTCCAGTTCAGCCAAACGAAGCCGTAATATGCTATGCTGATGATATCTGCATTATGACACAAACCAAACTCAGGCTCCAAGCCTTGCTGGATGTATTTGCTCGGAGATCTGTTGAATGCGGTCTCATAATATCTGTTGACAAGACGAGGGTCCTCAATCCTCGTCCTGCTCACCCTCTGCCTCTTGACTATAACATTAACAGCATGCCCTTGGAACTATGTAGCTCCTACAAATATCTTGGAATTTGTGTGAATGATGCAAACTTTGTCAGCAACCTTCGTGACAAACTAATGCAGCGCATTAAACCCCTCAGAACCCTTGTTGGCAAGGGCTATGGAATTAACATCACCGATGCTCGTACTTTCTATTTCCACTTCATTCGTTCTGTAGTTGACTATCATGCTCTCCATCTTGTGACTATTCCGCCTAAACAACTCAACAGCCTTGAGGTAGTGCAAAATGAAGCCATGCACATCATCCTAGGTTGCCCAAAATCAACCAGAATTGTAAACATGAGGAAAGAGCTCGGACTGCCCTCCCTATCTGAGAGGATAGCCCTACTTAATACCATGTTTTGTGTCAAAGTTTTGAAGAACAATGGTTCTCAAACTACAACTCAAACTGAGTTGATGTTCTATCTAAGTAATCCCGACCATCTCGCCAACCTTCCACAAAAGACTCTCTTGGGGGCGTGGCTTCATAAAAGTGTTGCAGATCTCCTGAAACTGAATGTCCCAATCACCCCAGACGAACCTATTAATGCCATTCCTCCTTGGCTGGACATATTAGTTCCTATTAATTACACTCCTGTTGGTAGTAAGCAAATGTTAAACACCGATGTGGTGAGATGTGTCACACTAGAAACTATTAACAGACACATAGAGAGTATTAAATCAAGTGAATGTTATGCTTTTACTGATGGTTCTGTGCAGACAAACACAGGTAGAACAGGCTGTGCAATTGTAATATATAAAGAAAGAGAGATGATAGTGTTAAACAAGCAAAGGCTGAACATCTGGGCCAGCACAACACAAACTGAACTAACTGGAATCTACTTAGCTACAGACTGCCTTAAAGAAAATGGAGGTGGGGTGATATTCTGTGACTCTCAAAGTGCTTTGAAATCAATGAACAGCCCGTCAGGCTCTATGTCTAAAGTTGCGTGTGATATTAAAAGGAATGTGATAACTGCCAATGAGAACAACTTTCGTATCGAATTTGTGTGGATTCCGTCCCATGTTGGAATCAGGTATCATGACCATGTTGATAGACTGGCCAATGAGGCATGTAAGAAAGAAAATGTTGACCGCGACCTTGGTCTGTCCTATGCAGTAATTAAAAACATTCAAGTCAGAATCATGAACTCTGATCTAGATGAAGTGAGAAATGCAGAGAGACCTGACAGTTGTAGCATTAGTAAATATGACAAATTTTGTAACAAGAGGTACCGGTATGGCCAGCATAAGGACAGAACCAGACAATGTGATGTAGTCGTGGCCAGAATTAGGCTAGGATACAGACATATCTGGCAAGTTAGTAACGCTGTACCCATACCGGAACACTCAGCATGTAAACTTTGTGATAAACCTTTAAAGCATACACTTGAAGACTATATTATTGAATGTGACACTGTCAAAGACTTCAGGCCACCTGACTTACTGTATCTTGAACTATGTAATTACTTCATTGAATCAGGTGTGCTTGAGAACATTCTTGCTGTTTATCCCAAATTTGCTAGCCCACACTGATTAGTCTTCAATTAGAATATGACTCCAATGTATGTGATCCACTGACCCATATATGCTGCTGGTGAATGTGATGTATTTCCTTCTTTGTGTACGAACCTCTGTCCTGCGTGGCAGTGAACAGTGGCATTACCCACATGAATCTGACCTATATATAGTGTCAATGAATATGATGCATTCTTTGTGTACGAACCTCTGTCCTATATGGCAGTGAAAAGTGACATTACCCACATGAATCTGACCGACGTATATGTATGTGGAAGATATATGTACTGTCAATGAATATGATGCAACTCTTTGTGTACGAACCTCTGTCCTGCATGGCAGTGAACAGTGACATTATCCATTTGAACCTGACCTATATACATTTATAGTTGTTAATGAATATGATGTCTTTCTTTGTGTGTGAACCTCTGTCCTGCGTGACAGTGAGAAGTGATACCACCCTCAGTGTCAAGACCTGACTGTACTACAAGCTCTGCCAATAAATTTGTTAAACTAACTGGAGAATTGAAGTCAGGTGCTTTGGTTTTCCAAGGTACGTGGGAAGGTGGGATAGGTCCAATGACTAGCCAATCAGCTGTGTCTGTTCCTTCTCCGACTTCCACTTCGCTCTGTGACTGACTGCTACTGCTCCTGACTGCGACTGCACCCGACTGCGACTGGCGACTCCCTGACTGGTGGCGGTAGAACGAGGAAGACTGAGGGCATTGCCCCGCCGCTCCTCGTCACATAGGCCTACAGTTTCCAAGCCTTAATTTTCACTTTTGTTTCTCACCTTAACACTTTTCGCTATATTGCCTTATAAACCCATATTTTAATCCTAAATTACACACTAATGTAAGGTCTTGGTTTGCTAGTTCTTGGGGTTATTATATCAACGTGGCAACTGAGGCGGGTACATGACGGACGCACCTTTAAACAAAGGCTGGATGTTCATGGCGGGGGTGTATCACCTTCACTTAAAACTGTAATGAGGGATCCTCCTCTCACACAGACATAAGATTCTCTGATCACTGTACCTGTCGTGGGTATATGTCACGTGAGGATACGAGGTGTATTAAATTCATACCGACGCATACAAGATATTTCCTTTCAAGTATAGTTTCTGGATCACCTCACATAGTTCTGATACATTTATCCTTTTTCCAGATCATTGTTCTCATATGATATCTGTGGGAGTTATGTTCGCTACACGCTGACAGACGTAAATAGTATGACCTTCAAACCCTGATCCCCACTTAGTCTTACAGTACACTAGTCCGGCTCAACTGGACTTTAACAGTCATCTTATGTATACCCTGAGTTATCCTTAATGCTATGACCACATACACTTAATATGATATAACTGTACAATACAACACAAGGTCTAGGAACATTGAGTTGTCCTTTATCAATGTTTCCCGTTGTCTGAGGTTCTACAAGCACGGTGCATTTGAATGTTATATAGCGTAATATGAATTAAATGGGATTTTTAGGAGTGACAATGATGTGTGCAGTACATAGGCATCTTTAGTTGTTTGAATCCCATGCCACATTCTAAGTCTTATAATGTTTGACAGCACCAGTAGTCTTACCTTGAGACAGCTGAGTAGCAAAACAGGCCCATTAGAATAATTTGTGGACTTAGAAGAAAATATAATGGTTGTGGACTTATAAAAATTATTATCCTGTGGACTTCTAAACATTTATTATGTTTGTTGACCGAAACATTTGTTATCCTTTGTTTACTTGGGATAATTTGTGGACTTCGAAAAATGTATTATGTTTGTTGACTTATAAAATATTTGTCGACTCTGAAAAAATGTGGTGTTTGTTGACTTATAAAAAATGTCATGTTTGTGGACATAGAAATAATTTCAGTGCAACAAACAAAGGCTGAACAACTGGGCCAGCACAACACAAACTGGAATCTACTTAGCCTCAAAGAAAATGGAGGTGGGGTGACTCAAACTGCTTTGAAATCAATGTAAAGTTGCATGTGATATTAAAAGGAATGTGATAACTGCAAATGAGAACAACTTTCGTATCGAATTTGTGTGGATTCCGTCCCATGTTGGAATCAGGCATGTAAGAAAGAAAATGTTGACCACGACCTTGGTCTGTCCAATGCCGTAATTAAAAACATTCAAGTCAGAATCATGATGTGAGAAATGCAGAGAGACCTCACAGATGTAGCATTAGGCCAGCATAAGGACAGAACCAGACAATGTGATGTAGTCGAATACACACACATCTGGCAAGTTAGTAACACTCAGCATGTAAACTTTGTGATAAAGCATACACTTGAACACTGTCAAACACTTCAGGCCACCTGACTTACTGTATCTTGAACTATGTAATTACTTCAGGTGTGCTTCAGGACATTCATCCCAAATTTGATAGCCCACACTGATTAGTCTTCAATTACAACAAGTCTAATAAAACAAAGCATATAATCAATGTCTTTATTTTTCACAATGTAAAGTACAGCCATATTTGGAATACAGAAACTTCTACAAAACGGGATCACCTAGACAGCTGGCGTCGTAGAAAACGGGGGTTTTCGACAAATACAAAATATACCAAAGTTTCCCATTAAATTAGAAAATTTCCCATTTTCTCCAAGTCAACAGAAAACGCCACTTTTTTCCAAAAAAAATCATTATCTTTATTTTTAAAGATAGGTTCTGCCATATTTATATATATAATTAAGTGAAGCGAGCACCTCTAAGTTAGGACATACCTCTAAGTTAGGAAGGTTGGGAGAAGTTGGATGCTGAATGGGTTGTTAAGCAGTCCACAATCTTACCAAACTTTCGTGTGTGAATGAATGCGAAGCACTCATTCAGATACAAAGGGAGCAGCGAATCCCCTGCCCCATTCTAAGTCTGGAAATGTTTGACAGCAACAGTAGTAATACCTTGAGACAGTTTAGTATGGAATTTGTCCCAGGAAGCAGTTTGAAGAACCCTTCGTGAAGTTAGATGAAGTTGCTATGTGTGTGACAATGTTAGTTGTGAGTGAGAAAGAGTTTGACATTGGGTGGGATTGCCTGAAATTGTTCATTGCCTTTTGTTTTGAAAGAAAGAAGAAATAACCCTTGATAAATCCCTGCTGAAGTTGTATGGTGTGTGGTAAAGGGTTGCAATTAAGTGGTGTTGTGTTGCATATAAGTGGTGTTGTGTTGCAATTAAGTGGTGTTGTTTTATGATTGATTGTCAGACCAAAGCTTACAGCCCAGAATTATGTCACATATAACAGCGAGTACACCACAGACCTCGTGGTACCACCACATTCCAGGCTGACACACCTCAGGTCGACCCAAGGGACTTGACCCTCGCCTGCTAATGACGTGAGCCGGTGACCTACAACCGCACCTAGCCAAGACACCTGGCCAGGACCACACCTGCACACAATTATCCAGATCAAACCAGTTTAGTGTTAATTGTTAGAGGTCAGAAGCCGGCTGGGCCGACCCCATATAAAGGCCCTACAGTCCCGTCCACGGGCATTCCTATTCCATTATCATTATCATTCTGGTTGCTGTCATCTCTCTCCCGTTCGGGTCGTCACTCGGTTCACTAAGCAGAGTCACGCACGTCCCCTCCCCAGGTCGGGAGGGAGACCTCCCGACCGGACCACGGCGTCGCCAGCTAAGCAGACCTTCCCATAGGAGGTAGCCCAGCCAGCACTCACTGGGCCTACGTCAGGGCACACGTGAGTCTTGTCAGAACGTCCTAGGGTGAGTTACCTACTGTGGGAAGTGTATTCATTCAGGTGTGTCCGAGAGTCAGTGTCAAGTAACGTAAAGCATGATGTGTTAGTACCCCGATATAATAGTGATATTAATGTGTCCATGTCATTGAGTGAAGTAATAAATAATTGTATCAAGAGGTGTTTAACAAGTTGTCCCTTTAAGAAGTAATATACGTGTATTGACATACGAGATAAGATAAGCGTAGTGACGCTGTGCAAATAACATCCAGGCCACGCTACCAAGTTTCCTATCTTTACATTCCTATACTCTATACTCTCTCCTATATATATATATCTTCCTCTTCTCTGTTTATTCTGTCTCATTACATTGGTGGCAGCGAACTATGACGTTAACCCACGCTCCCCTCGTCCCTTGTTAATGGTGTCAGCGTACTTAACGTAACTCACGCCCTCCCCCGTTAGCCATAACACCTGGCTCGTTAGTTCAAAAGTGCGTAATAAGAAGTTCCTGCGTAGTAGCGTGAAAAGTGTCCTAGTGTGTCATCTTTACAGCTCAAGTCAATGTCTCTCGTCGTGGTATGTGCGAATTTTTGATAGAAATATGTTCAGTGCTTAACGTAATTTCTCAGTGTCACCCGCTATCTGTGGCATTCTCAGTAGCCCAAGTGCAGTTTGATTGTTGGTCAGTGTTAAATGTAGCTATTGTGTTTCAGTGATGAAAGCGGTGTCTGTACTAACTGTTATAACTTAACATGTCTTTTAACCTACATCCTCCTCCCCTTCCTAATCCTTACCTCACCCTCCTTACCCTTCCTCCCATCCCTGCCCTGCCCTGCCCCGCCGCTTGACCACACTAATCCCCCGTCTTTTGTCCGGTAAGCTGTGTGTTGTTGATGATGGTTAATATAAAGTAATATTGCGATGAATGCAGAGCTTCACTCAGTGTATTTTTATGCTATTATGATTTGTGATGTACTCTTTGACGCGCAGTGATAAATGATATTCAGTGTAGTGCGCAGAGCTTCACTCCCCGACCCAGCCTGATGAGAACATTGTCGGGACGGAAATGATAGTTGCCAAACATTGACCTAACATATAAAGTAAACTTTTTTTTGGCGAATGCACTTCCAACTAATCCATCACCCCTTTAGGATTGTTTCTCTGTCAAATGTCACACACAGTACCACCCATGGCCAGCCGGACGTCAACCACAGTACATACGAGCAGAGAAGAACCAGCATGATGAAAGCAGCGTGATGAATGCAGCTTGATGAAGGCAGCACGAAATCCACCACACACCACGTCACTTCTTTCAAGTCCTCCCTTGGTATAGGATTAAGAAGATTTTATATTTTTCTACTTTAGGAAGTAAGGAGTGTGGAATGGATCGCCACACAACGAACCCTGGTGAGCCCAGCCAGGGAGGGATTCACCACTGTGGAAGGTGTAAGACAGGACGGTCTTTGGTCTCGCCGACACTCACGTACGGAGGGCGAGCCTTGGTCCGCGGAACCTGCCTTACGAGTCATCTAAGGAGACGACAGCCCAAACAGTGGACCGGCTTTCATCCCGGCCGGAAAGGGCCGGCGGCAGACGAACAGAAAATCGTCTGGAATATGTTGAAAATGATGATGTTGCAGAGAAGAAATACAGATGGAGCAGAAAAATTCGTCTGGAATATGTTGAAAATGATGATGTTGCAGAGAAGAAATGCAGATGAAGCAGAAAAATTCATCTGGAATATGACGGAAAACGAAGATGTATAAAGAAACTCAGATGGAGCAGAAAAATTCATCTGGAATATGAAAATGAAGATGTATAGAGGAAGAACGCAGATGGGACAGAAAACTCGTCTGGAAGAGTATGGAAACCAGGAGGAAGTGAGAAGAAGTCAGAAGGTGTGGAGAAACGACCTACAAGGTGCGGTATGTGAAGGAAGAAGACAGAAGACAGAAGATGTGCTATGTGAAGAAAGAAGACAGAAGATGTGCTGTCCTGACATCACAAGAAAGTCGATGATGAAGGACCAACCGACTACAGCTGCTGAGCTGCCGCCATCCCCTATTTTTCAGATACCAGCTGGATGGAAGACGTGAGCTATGCCGGACCCAACTAATGTACTGATGTTGTTGATGTATAATAAAAAGATATCAATACCCTAATATGTGAAGTAGGAACATTTTTTGTGTACTTTGAAGTATTTTCTCTGATTTTGTTGATGCTTACTACAAAGAATGTCTTTTTTTAGTCTCACTTTTTTCTATGAGTTCATTTGATCAATGTCTTGGACTATGAAACACGATGTTGTAGCTATATTACTGACTGAGATGAATTGTTATTTGGACATGGGCTGATAAGGAAATGTAACACCTGTTATTGTTTGTAGAATGTGATTTGCAAGTTTGCCTCGGACACTATGCTACATATGAAGGATTTTTTCATTCTATGCTATGTTTCCTTTTTCTCCTGGCATAGAAGCTTTGATCTTGGCGGGAGGTATAGTGAGCTTTGTCAGATCAAACCAGTAGAAAAACATACACCTATGAGATTGTTGTTTGTAAATGTGAGACTATGTTATCGCCCCAGGGATTATCTTTGATACCACACGTGATGTTGCTGTCTATATGTGACATCAGTCTCTGTGATGAAGCTTTGGTCTTGGCGGGAGGTGTAATGATTGATTGTCAGACCAAAGCATAGCCCAGGGCAGATCTGAAATAACACACACCTCAGGTTTAGACTTCAAGGACTTGAATTAGAGTTGTGACCTGAAGACACTCCACACCATGCAACAGACAATTATCCAGATCAAACCAGTTTAGTGTTAATTGTTAGAGGTCAGAAGCCGGCTGGGCCGACCCCATATAAAGGCCCTACAGTCCCGTCCACGGGCATTATCTTTATCATTATCATTCTGGTCAGACTGATTCTCATTCTGGACCCTGTCATCTCTCTCCCGTTCGGGTCGTCACTCGGTTCACTAAGCAGAGTCACGCACGTCCCTTCCCCAGGTCGGGAGGGAGACCTCCCGACCAGACCACGGCATCGCCAGCTAAGCAGACTCTCCCATAGGAGGCAGCCCAGCCAGCACTCACTGGGCCTACGTCAGGGTACACGTGAGTCTTGTCAGAACGTCCTAGGGTGAGTTACCTACTGTGGGAAGTGTATTCATTCCGGTGTGTCCGAGAGTCAGTGTCAAGTAACGTAAAGCATAATGTGTTAGTACCCCGATATAATAGTGATATTAATGTGTCCATGTCATTGAGTGAAGTAAATAAATAGTTGGGAAATGAAGAGGTGTCAATGTTACCTTTTGCTGAAGTGGAGGCATTGAAGATATTGAGATAAAGACAAGATAGAGATGCTGCAAGAAGATCCAGGCCACGCCACCAAGTTTCAATTTCACATTCCTACTCTCATATACCTTCCCACCCGAGCATCTTCTCTTCTTCTGCCATTAAGATGTCGCATTACAGTTGTGTTGCAATTATGTGGTGTTGTTAAAGGCTTGGAATGTAGTCTTACCTTCAGACAGCTGAGTAGTAAAACAGGCCCAGGGAGCAGTTTGAAGAAACCTCTTTGAAGTTGTTTGATGAAGTTGCCATTTCTGTGAAACACATTGGGTGTGATTGGCTTAAGTTGTTCCTTTCCTTTATGTTTGAAAAAAAAAGAAAAAACCTTCATAAATCCCTGCTGAAGTTTTATGTTGTGTGGTAAAGGGCTGCAATTATGTGGTGTTGTTTGGAGTACTTTTTTTATCTTCTCCTGTTGATACAGAATTTGCTTGCTTGAGGGTTTTTATAGAACCTTCGATAACCTTTTTACCTAACCTGGGATACTGATGCATGAAGGGTGCCATAATGTTAGGCATCAAAGGGACCAGCGAATCCCATGCCAAATTATAAGTCTTATAATGTTTGACAGTAACAATTGTTGTTCCTTAAGACAGTGGACAGGACTTAGTCTGATGGTGAGAAATTTCAGACACAGCAGGAGTTGGAAAATGTTTGAACAAGTTGGAAAGTGTCAACACAGCTCAGTTTGTTGTGTAAGTGGACAATTTTGGAGAGAAACAAATAGAAGACAGTGCATAGTCCATATAAGAATTGGAATTACGTGCCAAAACCCCAAAAATTGGAATATTTGGGAAAATTTCTCATTTCAGAAGTTAGATAGTGTTAATTGACCTTCATTTCTGGAAAAAAATATTATATTTGCTTGATGGAATATAGAACCTATTTAACACACCAAAATTCTGAAAAAACCATGAATTTAGAGAGAAATTGGTCAACACATTCCATAACTCGTGAAACTTGTCAAATTACGTGTTCCTCGCAAATCTCTAATTATTAGCAACATTGAAATAAAAAAATCTGAGAGTATGCCTAGTCATTGTGTCACCCTTTTAAGCTTCTTGGTTTTTTTCTATTCATGAATAAGATTTAGGACAGAATTTTGAAAAATTTTCATTTTAGAAGTTATGTCAGGTTAAATGACCTTTTTTTCTGAGAAAAAATATAGGAATTGATGGATAGAATCTAGTACATAATTAACACACAACAAAACTCTGAAAAAACCACGATTTTAGAGAGAAATTGGCCAATACCATCCATAACTCGTGAAACTCGTCAAATTACGTGTTCCTCGCAAATCTCTAAGTATTAGCAAAATTGAAATAAAAAAATCTGACAGTATGCCTAGTCATTGTGTCACTCTTTTAAGCTTTGTTTTCCTTTTTTATTCATGAATAAGATTTGGGACAGAATTGTGAAAAAGTTGCATTTTAGAAGTTAGGTCAGGTTAAATGACCTTTTTTCTGAGGAAAAATACAGGAATTGATGGATAGAATATAGTACATAATTAACACACAACAAAACTCTGAAAAAAACAATAAATTAGTGAGAAATTTGCCAACAGAGTTTTCACGGTAAATTTCGTCAAAAGCCCAAAATTGTACATTTTACCCAAATCTAAAAATAAAAAGATTACAGTCTGTGAAGCATACTTGTAAGTATTATTGCCAAAATAGAGTTTAGGTATGATTATTATTGTGCCAAGAAAGGATATTGTTACGACCGTGTCGTATTTTTTCTATTTATTTTTATATATAACAATATCTGAAGTACAACCTAAATGAACATAACCCCATCCAGAGTCAATATCTTGACCAAATACAGTATCTAACACAGGGGGTCCGGGGGCGCAGCCCCCGGTTAGCAACTAACCATTTGATTGCATTATCCACGATACCGCATATTGCATTATCTCTGAGAATAGTTAGCAATTATCCATTTGATTGCATTATCCCAGGTTAAGGGGGGTTGTGTGTGGTTCCATATCACCAGATTTATTAAAAAACTCTACGGATAAAACACCAAATTTACGCGTCAGGTTAGCGGAGTAGAGTCAGTATTACCTCTACTCCGCGAGAGCTACCACTACCAAGAGCATCCGGTGTTTTATCTCTGACGTCATTGTCCTATCTCAATTCATATCCGGTCTGAAACTCTACGCACACACAACCCACATACTGTCCTAGTATTCATGTACGGACTTGCACCAACCTGTACTGTTGCGTATATATTATGGATGTTACATATTATGTAAAAGTAAAGGGTATTAATCCCGAATAAAGATAAAAAAAAATCATATATTTTGTATTCATATTCCTTTAAACTTAGGGGGTCCGGGGGCGCAGCCCCCGGTTAGCATGTAACCAACGTACACCTGTATCCATCGCAGAAGGTTAGGCCGGCAGTTAGGCCACTAACCATTTGATTGCATTATCCCAGGTTAAGGGGGGTTGTCTAAGGTTCTTATAGTCTAATAAACAATTCATCATGACCAAATACAGTATCTAACACAGGGGGTCCGGGGGCGCAGCCCCCGGTTAGCAACTAACCATATGATTGCATTATCCACGATACCGCGTATTGCATTATCTCTGAGAATAGTTAGCAATTATCCATTTGATTGCATTATCCCAGGTTAAGGGGGGTTGTGTGTGGTTCCATATCACCAAATTTATTAAAAAACTCTACGTCAGGCTAAACAGTTTAGGCTAGATAGTGGTGGCTGCTTGGATTATTTCTTTGTCTCTTATTGACTTCGGGTGGCTAACCTCTATAAAATTGAGGACACCAATAGACTTTGTACTAAGGTTAGGTTAAACAGACACTTGGAGCAAGCCGCTACACACTTTTGCTGTAATGGAGTATTTCGCCATCGGGGAGCTTGACGAAACCTCCGGCGAAAGTAGTGGTTAGGTTAGGCGGCCCGGTAGTGGTTGGTTAGGTTAGGTAGTTGCCTGTATTATTATTCTATAAAATTTAAGGTCCCCTGTTAGACTTTACCACGGTCAGGCTAAACAGTTTAGGCTAGATAGTGGTGGCTGCTTGGATTATTTCTTTGTCTCTTATTGACTTCGGGTGGCTAACCTCTATAAAATTGAGGACACCAATAGACTTTGTACTAAGGTTAGGTTAAACAGACACTTGGAGCAGGCCACTACACACACACTTTTGCTGTAATGGAGTATTTCGCCATCGGGGAGCGTGACGAAACCTCCGGCGAAAGTAGTGGTTAGGTTAGGCGGCCCGGTAGTGGTTGGTTAGGTTAGGTAGTTGCCTGTATTATTATTCTATAAAATTTAAGGTCCCCCGTTAGAATTTACCACGGTCAGGCTAGATAGTGGTGGCTGCTTGGATTATTTCTTTGTCTCTTATTGACTTCGGGTGGCTAACCTCTATAAAATTGAGGACACCAATAGACTTTGTACTAAGGTTAGGTTAAACAGACACTTTTGCTGTAATGGAGGATTTCGCCATCGGGGAGCGTGACGAAACCTCCGGCGAAAGTAGTGGTGGCTGCCTGTATATCTCTATAAAATTTAGGCCGCCAATAGACTTTACACCAAGGTTGGCTGCTTGGATTATTTCTTTCTGTCTCTTATTGGCTTAGCCTCTATAAAATTGTGGACACCAATAGACTCTGTACTAAGGTTAGGTTAAACAGACACTGTAACGGAGGATTTCGCCATCGGGGGGCGTGACGAAACCTCCAGCGGTGTGGACTGCACCACGGTTAGGTTAGGTAGTAGTGGCTGTCTGGATTATTTCTTTGTCTTACTCAGGCTGGCAAGCCTCGCTAAAACTTTAGGACACCAATACACTCTTCTACTACCAAGGCGGACGTTTTCATCACCGTCTCCCACTCGGTGTGTGCAGATTCTCGGATCATTTTGTAAAGTATGCTCGACCCCCGATTGACTTTGACGTTCTCCCATTCGGGTGTGCAAGTTTCTGTAGTATGCTATTAAATCGACCCCCGATTGACTTTGACTGTCTCCCATTCGGGTGTGCAAGTTTCTGTAGTATGCTATCAAATCGACCCCGATTGACTTTGACGGTCTCCCATTCGGGTGTGCAAGTTTCTGTAGTATGCTATTAAATCGACCCCCGATTGACTTTGATGGTCTCCCATTCGGGTGTGCAAGTTTCTGTGGTATGCTATCAAATCGATCCCCGATTGACTTTGACGGTCTCCCATTCGGGTGTGCAAGTTTCTGTAGTATACTATTAAATCGACCCCCGATTGACGTTGACGGTCTCCCATTCGGGTGTGCAAGTTTCTGTAGTATGCTATTAAATCGACCCCCGATTGACTCTGACGGTCTCCCATGCGGGTGTGGAACTTCTTTGGTATGTTGTATAATATGACCGAGGTGCCCCTACCCCTTACTGTAGTGAAATAGTTCCATCCAGCGTACAAGGGCGGACGCTTTCACGACCGTCTCCCACTCTGACGGTCTCCCATTCGGGTGTGCAAGTTCTCTTGGTGCATTTGAAGTATGAGTTGAGTTTAATGAAGTTGATTTCGTCATAGGCACGGTGCTGTGCTGTTCTGTGCCATCGACAACACCAATAAGGAAGGGGCATCTATTTTTACTTAGGCTAGCATACCTAAGTTAAAGCAAACTCCCCTTGCCAATACAAGAAGGAAGAGGATTTCTTATAGTCTAATAAACAATTCATCATGACCAAATACAGTATCTAACACAGGGGGTCCGGGGGCGCAGCCCCCGGTTAGCAACTAACCATTTGATTGCATTATCTCTGAGAATAGTTAGCAATTATCCATTTGATTGCATTATCCCAGGTTAAGGGGGGTTGTGTGTGGTTCCATATCACCAGATTTATTAAAAAACTCTACGGATAAAACAAATTTACGCGTCAGGTTAGCGGAGTAGAGTCAGTATTACCTCTACTCCGCGAGAGCCACACTACCAGAGCATCCGGTGTTTTTATCTTTCTGACGTCATTGTCCTCATCCTCAGTTCCATATCCGGTCTGAAACTCCTGCACACACAACCCATACTGTCCTAGTATTCATGTACGGACTTGCACCAACCTGTACTGTTGCGTATATATTATGGATGTTACATATTATGTAGAAGTAAAGGGTATTAATCCCGAATAAAGATAAAAAAAAATCATATATTTTGTATTCATATTCCTTTAAACTTAGGGGGTCCGGGGGCGCAGCCCCCGGTTAGCATGTAACCAACGTACACCTGTATCCATCGCAGAAGGTTAGGCCGGCAGTTAGGCCACTAACCATTTGATTGCATTATCCCAGGTTAAGGGGGGTTGTCTAAGGTTCTTATAGTCTAATAAACAATTCATCATGACCAAATACAGTATCTAACACAGGGGGTCCGGGGGCGCAGCCCCCGGTTAGCAACTAACCATTTGATTGCATTATCCACGATACATATTGCATTATCTTTCAAAATAGTTAGCAATTATCCATTTGATTGCATTATCCCAGGTTAGGGGGTTGTGGCGGTTCCATATCTTAAATTTATTCAAAAAAAAGCTCTCGTCCAGGCCTAAACAGTTTTAGGCTGAATATAGTGGTGGCTCTTGGATTATTTCTTTGTCTCTTATTGACTTGAATTGGCTAACACTCTATAAAATTAGGGAACTGTGGGCTTTTGTATACTAGGTTGAGTTAAAAGCGAACACTTTTTGCTGGCAATAAGAGTTTCGCCATCAGGGCGTGGTAATCTCTCCGGCCGTAGTAGGTAGTTGCCTGTATTATTATTCTATAAAATTTAAGGTCCCCCGTTAGAATTTACCACGGTCAGGCTAAACAGTTTAGGCTAGATAGTGGTGGCTGCTTGGATTATTTCTGTCTCTTATTGACTTCGGGTGGCTAACCTCTATAAAATTGAGGACACCAATAGACTTTGTACTAAGGTTAGGTTAAACAGATACTTGGAGCAGGCCGCTACACACTTTTGCTGTAATGGAGTATTTCGCCATCGGGGAGCGTGACGAAACCTCCGGCGAAAGTAGTGGTTAGGTTAGGTAGTTTGCCTGTATTATTATTCTATAAAATTTAAGGTCCCCCGTTAGACTTTACCACGGTCAGGCTAAACAGTTTAGGCTCGATAGTGGTGGCTGCTTGGATTATTTCTTTGTCTCTTATTGACTTCGGGTGGCTAACCTCTATAAAATTGAGGACACCAATAGACTTTGTACTAAGGTTGGGTTAAACAGACACTTTTGCTGTAATGGAGGATTTCGCCATCGGGGAGCGTGACGAAACCTCCGGCGAAAGTAGTGGTGGTGGCTGCCTGTATATCTCTATAAAATTTAGGCCGCCAATAGACTTTACACCAAGGTTGGCTGCTTGGATTATTTCTTTCTGTCTGTTATTGACTTAGGCTGGCTAGCCTCTATAAAATTGTGGACACCAATAGACTCTGTACTAAGGTTAAGTTAAACAGACACTTCTGCTGTAACGGAGGATTTCGCCATCGGGGGGCGTGACGAAACCTCCAGCGGTGTGGACTGCACCACGGTTAGGTTAGGTAGTAGTGGCTGTCTGGATTATTTCTTTGTCTTACTCAGCTGGCAAAGCCTCGCTTCTGAAACTTTTAGGACACCAATACACTCTTCTACTACCAAAGGACGTTTCATCACCGTCTCCCTTTCAATTGTGTGCAGATTCTCGGATCATTTTGCCAAAAGTATGCTCGACTGATTGGCTTTGACGGTCTCCCATTCGGGTGTGCAAATTTCTATGATATGCTATTAAATCGACCCCCGATTGACTTTGACTGTCTCCCATTCGGGTGTGCAAGTTTCTGTAGTATGCTATCAAATCGACCCCCGATTGACTTTGACGGTCTCCCATTCGGGTGTGCAAGTTTCTGTGGTATGCTATTAAATCGACCCCCGATTGACTTTGACGGTCTCCCATTCGGGTGTGCAAGTTTCTGTGGTATGCTATCAAATCGATCCCCGATTGACTTTGACGGTCTCCCATTCGGGTGTGCAAGTTTCTGTAGTATGCTATTAAATCGACCCCCGATTGACGTTGACGGTCTCCCATTCGTGTGTGCAAGTTTCTGTAGTATGCTATTAAATCGACCCCCGATTGACTCTGACGGTCTCCCATGCGGGTGTGGAACTTCTTTGGTATGTTGTATAATATGACCGAGGTGCCCCTACCCCTTACTGTAGTGAAATAGTTCCATCCAGCGTACAAGGGCGGACGCTTTCACGACCGTCTCCCACTCTGACGGTCTCCCATTCGGGTGTGCAAGTTCTCTTGGTGCATTTGACGTATGAGTTGAGTTTAATGAAGTTGATTTCGTCATAGGCACGGTGCTGTGCTGTGCTGTGCCATCGACAACACCAATAAGGAAGGGGCATCTATTTTTACTTAGGCTAGCATACCTAAGTTAAAGCAAGCTCCCCTTGCCAATACAAGAAGGAAGAGGATTTCTTATAGTCTAATAAACAATTCATCATGACCAAATACAGTATCTAACACAGGGGGTCCGGGGGCGCAGCCCCACCACCCTTAATAACCATTTGATTGCATTATCTCTGAGAATAGTTAGCAATTATCCCATTTGATTGCATTATCCCAGGTTAAGGGGTTATTGTGTGGTTCCATGTCACCAGTTTATTAAAAACTCTCTACGTCAAGCCTAAACAGTTTAGGCTAGATAATTGCGATACGATACGAAGTCATTAGTTAAGAGGTGAAAAGAAGATTATTAGGAATTGAAGAGAAAAGGTGGTAAAACTGAAATACGGTAGGGTAAAGAATCTGGGCTCCAGCCAGATCCTTCATCTTTCTTATTAGTGTTTTGTCTTTGTCTGCTCATAGGTCGTCAGATACTTTGTATTAATATTGGTTTTATTTATATAATGCTGCTTATTATTATTATTTTTGTTATTGTTGAGGTTAGTAGGCCCTTGGAGTCCTTGTGTAACTGGGAGGGTAGTCACATTTTTTTTGGGTGTTAGTTAAGTGTTAGTTGTGTTAGTCTAAAGGTACACTGTATGCCAGGTTCTTAGTGGAGCTGGTTGGTCACTCTCATCTTTATTCCTCTAGTAATGTTTTATGTAGAAATGTGTATATTGAGGCAGGAGGTGGTTCAATTACTTCTTCCTGTCTATATTATTTTTTCAGTTTTGATATGTTTCTGTGTTAAGTTCAGTCACTTTTTCCAAATATTTTGGCTTTGTTGTATATCTACATTGATTGCTAGAGGTTTGCTCTCTTATGTAGCTGTTCATTGTTGATGTGGTCTGTATATTTTATGTTATATATAAATCTGAGGGGCTATATTTTGTACTGTTTGTAACCTTTTAATGCACGTTTTACTAAGAGGTGTTCAATGGGAATGGGTGGGTAGTCCATAATTAGTTGACAAAGGGCAATATAAATCTTTCTTTTTTATTTATTAATGCTAAAGGTTTGCTTAAAGCGTTTGTTTTGATAATCTTATTCTTGCCTGTCGTTCTTTATCTTTTTAAGTATGTTATATATCCTCTTTTTTGTTTAGTTTTAATCCAAGCATCCTACCTTCAGTGTCGTATGGGTATAGTTCTGGTCGACTATTACTGGACTTGTTTTAATCTTGGCTATTGGTATTATCTTGAATTTGTTCTTATTTGTCCTGATTTTTCCATTTTCTCAAAATCATTTATGTTTTTATCGCTCTTACCGTGTGAAGTGCCGCAAATTGAGTTGATTTTTCCTGGGTATGATGCTACTTTGAGTAATATCATCAGCAAACATTACATATTCTTTTCAAGGGGGTGATGAGTTGAGGTGTGTCTGAAGTATAAATTGTATATAGTGTTGGAGAAAGGCATCCTCCTTGGTACTCACTCTCAAGATTAAACATAGTTCCTAAAAAGTTTCCAATTTGAATTTGTGCTCTCCTATCATCTAAATAGTTACACAATATTCTTAGCATGTATTCGTTAAGTCCCAGTTTTAATATTTTATATTTCAAGCCTAAATGCCCAACTTTATCAAAAGCCTTAGAAACATCCCTTAAAATTATATTGATCTGGTTACCCTTGCTTTTTTCTATTGCAATTATTTCCGTTATTATAGCTATTGCAGTTAGGGTATTTCTATTGGGCATAAATCCATGTTGTCTGTTGTTGGTTTTCCCATGTTGTGTTAAAAAGGCTATAAG
>NW_024755118.1:0-70860 GCF_018991925.1 Homarus americanus
GACCCGGGGTGTGGTCGAGCACCCCGCTTGGGTCTATGACCAGGGGTGTGAGGGGCCGGGCATACCTTCAGTGCCATCGCCAGGGGTGTGACGGCCGGTCACCGCTTCAGTGCCATGAATCGTGGTGTGAGGGCCTGGCACGATTTCAGTGCCATGATTCTGGGTGTGAGTGTCGGGCACCTCATCAGCACAATGACCCGTGGTGTAGGGGCCGAACCGCTTCAACCCCGCGTACGGTCGAGGTCCGGGCACCTCTTTGGAGTCCATGACCCGGGGTGTGAGGCCCGTGCACCCCTTTGACGGCCGGGGTGTGAGGCTGGGCATCCCTTAGCGACATGACCCGGGGTGGCCCAGGGGCCGAGCACAATCAGCACCCACTTGACCTGGAGTGTGAGGCCGAGCACGCCCAGTGTCATGAAACGAGGTGTGAGGACCAGCCACCCCTTCAGTGCCATGAACCAGGGGCGTCCCGGGCGGGCACCTTCTGTGCCATGAGCCGGGGTGTGAGGACCGGGCACCTCTTTAGTGCCATGAGAGCGATTGTGAGGCCAGGCACCCCTACAGAGCGCTATGAACCGGAGTGTGAGGGCCCGCACCTTTTTGAGTACCGGCCAGGGTATGAGGCTAGGCTCGATTTCAGTGCCATGAATCCGGGGTGTGAGGGCCGGGCACCCCCTCCAGCACCATGACCCGGGGTATGAGGCCGAAGCACCCTTCAGTGCGCATGACCCGGGGTGTGTGAGCCGGGCACCCTTTCAGTGCCATGACCCAGCCCGGGGTGTGAGCCCTGCACTCGTTTGGCTCCTGACCAGGAGTGTGAGGGCCGTGCACCCCTTTGGTGACATGACCCGGGGTGTGAGGGCCAGGCAGCCTTAGCGACGGCCGGGGTGTGAGGGCCGGCACCCACTCCCTTTCATGACCCGGAGTGTGAGGCCGGGCACCCCTTCCAGAGCTATGAGCTGGAGTGTGAGGGCCTGGCACCTTTTAGTGCCATGACCCGGGGTATGAGGCTGGGAGCTCGATTTCCAGTGCCATGAATCGGGGTGTGAGGGCTTGGGCACCCCTCCAGCACCGCGGCCCACGGGAGTATGAAAGGCCAGGCACCCCTTCAGTACACTGCGGCGGGGTGTGGGCCCCTACACTCGTTTAGCTCTATGACCAGGGTAGCCAAGGCCGTGCACCTTTAGTGACATGACCCGGGGTGTGAGGCGGCAGCGCACCCCAGCGACATGACCCAGGGTGTGAGGCCGAGAGCACCCCTCCAGCCTGTGCTGGAGTGTGAGGCCGGAGGCACCCCTTCAGTGTCATGAAACAGGTGTGAGGACCAGCCACCCCTTCAGTGCCATGAACCGGGGTATGAGGGCTGGGCTCGATTTCCAGTGCCATGAATCAGGGTGTGAGGGCCAGGCACCCCTCCAGCACCATGACCCGGGGTATGAAGGCCGGGCACCCCTTCAGTGCTATGACCCGGGGGTGGCGAGGCCGAGCACCCTTTCCGTGACATGGCCGGGGTGTGAGGGCCAGGCACCCCTGTATTTTATGACCCAGGGTGTGAGCTGAGCACCAGTGCCATGACCCATGGTGTGAGGCCCTGCACTCGTTTAGCTCTATGACCAGGAGTGTGTGAGGCCGTGCACCCCTTTGTTTATGACCCGGGGTGTGAGGCCGGGCAGCCCCTTAGCGACATGACCCGGGGTGTGAGGGCGGCACCTCCCTTCCCTTGACCCGGAGTGTGAGGGCCAGGCACCCCTTCAGTGTCATGAAACGGGAATTTGTGAGGACCGGCCACCCCTTCAGTGCCATGAACCGGGAGTATGAGGGCTGGGCTCGATTCAGATGCCATGGAGAATCGGGGGTGTGAGGGCCGGGCACCCCTCCAGCACCATGACCCGGGGTATGAGAAGGCCGGGCACCCCTTCAGTGCTAGGCCAGGGTGTGAGGGCTGGAGCACCCTCAGTGACATGACCCGGGGTGTGAGGGCCGGGCACCCCTTCAATGACATGACCCGGGGTGTGTAGGCCAGGCACCCCTTTCAGTGCCATGACCCATGGTGTGAGCCTACACTCGTTTAGCTCTATGACCAGAGTGTGAGGCCCCGTGCACTACTAGTGACATGACCCGGGGTGTGAGGGCCAGGCAACCCCATAGCGACATGACCGGGGGTGTGAGGGCGAGGACCCCTCCAGCACCATGACCGGAGTGTGAGGGCGGGCACCCCTTCAGTGTCATGAAACGGGGTGTGAGACCAGCCACCCCTTCAGGTGCCATGAACTGGGGCCTCAGGGCGGACACCCCTTCAGTGCCATGAGCCGGGGCGAGGGCCGGGCACCTCTTTAGTGCCATGAAACGGGTGTGAGGGCCGGGCACCCTACAGGAAACTATGAACGGAGTGTGAGGGCCGGGAACCTTTTCAGTGCCATGACCCGGGGTTTGAGGCTGGGCTCGATTTCGAGTGCCATGAATCGGGGTGTGAGGGCCGGAGCACCCCTCCAGCACCATGACCCGGGTATGAAGGCCGGGCACCCGTCAGTGCTATGAACGGGGTGTGAGGAGCCGGGCGCACTTTCAGTGACATGACCCGGGGTGTGAGGGGCGGGCACCCCTTCAATGACATGACCCGGGGTGTGTGAGCCGGGCACGCTTTCAGTGCCATGACCCGGGGTGTGAGGCCCTACACTTGTTTAACATGACCAGGGTGAGGGCCGAGGCATACCTTCAGTGCCGTGGCCAGGGGTGTGACGGCCGGGCACACGCTTCAGTGCCATGACCCGAGGTGTGTGAGGGCAGGCACCCCTTCAGTGACATGAACCGGGGCGTCGGGGCCGGGCACCCCTTCAGTGCCATGAGCCGGGGTGTGAGGCTGGGCATTTATGCCAGGCAAAAGCACCCGCACAGTAGTATGAACGAAATTGTAGGCGCACCTTCACATAACCCGAAATTGCCAAGGCCAGGCACCCCATCGCACCATAACCCGGGGTGTGAGGGGCGTGCACACCTTCAGTACCAACCCGGGGTGTGAGGTTCACCACCTTCAGTGCCATGATCCGGGGTGTGAGGCCGGGCACCCCTTCACTGACATGACCGGGAGCGTGAGAGCTGGGCACCCCTTCAGTGACATGACCCTGGGTGTGAGGGCCGGACACCCTTTCAGTGACATGACCCGGGGTGTGAGGTTCGGGCACACCTCCAGCACCATACCCGGGGTGTGAGGTTCGGGCACACCTTCAGTGCCATGACCCGGGTGTGAGGGCCGGGCACCCCTTCTGCACCATGATCCAGGGTGTTAGGGCCTGAGCTCGTCAGTGCCAAGAATCAAGGTGAGAGGGCCGGGCACCCCATCAGCACCATAACCCGGGGTGTGAGGTCAGACCGCTGCAACCCCATGACCCGGGGTGTGAGGGCCGGGCACCCTTAGTGTCATGAACCGGGTGTGAGGCCGGGTACCCCTTTCAGTGCCATGAAACAGGGTGTGAGGCCGAGGGCACCCCTACAGTGCTGCGAAACAGGGTGTTAGGGCGAGCACTCCTTCACATGACCTGTGGTGAGGTGAGGCACCCCTTCAGTATAATGAATGGGGTGTGAGGGCCGGGCACCCCTTCCTTCATGCAGGTGTTAGGACCGGGCTCGACTTCAGTGCCAGAATCGGGTGTGAGGCCGGGCACCCCATTAGCCACCATGACCCAGGGTGTGATGGCCGGGAACCACTCAACCCCCATGACCCGGGGCGGGGTCAGGCACCCCTCAGGCACCATGACCCGGGGTGTGAGGGCCGGGCACCCCTTCAGTGCCAGAATCAGGGTGTGAAAGCCGTGCACCCCTTCAGCACCATGACCTGGGGTGTGAGGGCCAGGCACCCCTTCAGTGCCATGACACGGGGTTTTGAGGCCGGGCACCCCTCCAGCACCATGACTCGGGGTGTGAGGGCCGGGAACCGCTTCAACCTCATAATCCCGTGGTGTGAGGGCCGGGCACCTCCAGCACACCATGAACCGGGGTGTGAGGGCCGGGAACAGCTTCAACCCCATGACCCGTGGTGTGAGGCCGGAGCACCCCCATTAGTCCATACACCGGGATGCCGAGGGCCGTGCACCCCATCACAGTGCGACCCGGGAGGTAGAGCTGACACCACTTTCAAACTGACATGACCGGGTGTGAGGTTCAGGCACACCTCCAGCACCACACACAGGTGTGAGGGCCGGTCACTCCATCAGTGCCATGACCCGGGATGTGAAGGCCGGGCAACCCTTCAGCACTATGACCCGGGGTGTGAGGGCCGGGCTCGATTTCAGTGCCAAGAATCGGGGTGTGAGGTCCGGGCACCCCTCAAGCACCATGACCCAGGGTATGAGGGCCAGGCACACCTTCAGTGCCATGGCCAGGGGTGTGACGGCTGGGCACCGCTTCAGTGACATGACCCGGGGTGTGAGGGCCGGCCACCCCTTCAGTGACATGACCCAGGGCGTCAGTTACGGGCACCCCTTCAGTGCCATGAGCCGGGGTGTGAGGGCCGGGCACCCCTTGAGTGCCATGAAACGGGGTGTGAGGACCGGGCACCCCTTCTGCACCATGATCCAGGGTGTTAGGGCTGGGCTCGTTTTCAGTGCCAAGAATCGGGGTGAGAGGGCCGGGCACCCCATCAGCACCATAACCTGGGGTGTGACGGGCCGGGAACCGCTTCAACCCCATGACCCGGGGTGTGAGGGCCGGGCACCCCTTCAGTGTCATGAACCGGGGTGTGAGGGCCGGGTACCCTTTCAGTGCCATGAAACGGGGTGTGAGGGCCGGGCACCCCTACAGTGCTGCGAAACAGGGTGTTAGGACCGAGCACTCCTTCACATGACCCGTGGTGTGAGGGGTCGGGCACCCCTTCAGTATAATGAATCGGGGTGTGAGGGCCGGGCACCCCTTCAGCACCATGACACAGAGTGTTAGGACCGGGCTCGATTTCAGTGCCAAGAATCGGGGTGTGAGGGCCGGGCACCCCATTAGCACCATGACCCGGTGTGTGATGGCCGGGAACCGCTTCAACCCCATGACCCGGGGTGTGAGGGTCGGGCACCCCTCAGGCACCATGACCCGGGGTGTGAGGGCCGGGCACCCCTTCAGTGCCAAGAATCGGGGTGTGAAAGCCATGCACCCCTTCAGCACCATGACCTGGGGTGTGAGGGCCAGGCACCCCTTCAGTGCCATGACCCGGGGTGTGAGGGCCAGGCACCCCTCCAGCACCATGACTCGGGGTGTGAGGGCCGGGAACCGCTTCAACCCCATAATCCGTGGTGTGAGGGCCGGGCACCCCTTTAGGTCCATGACCCGGGATGTGAGGGCCGTGCACCCTTTAAGATCCATGAACCGTGGTGTGAGGGCCGGGCACCCCTTCAGTGTCATGAAACGGGGTGTGAGGGCCGGGCACCCTTTCAGTGCCATGAATCGGGGTGTGAAAGCCGGGCACCCCTTCAGCACCATTACCCGGGGTGTGAGGGCCAGGCACCCCTTCAGTGCCATGACCCGGGGTGTGAGGGCCCGGCACCCATCCAGCATGAACCGGGTGTGAGGCCCAGGAACAGCTACAACCCCATACCCACGTTGTGGCAGGCACCCCATCACCATGACCCGGGAGTGAGTCGTGCACCCCTTCAGTGCCATGACCGGGGTGTGAAAACCAGGCACCCACTCATGCAGTAAACGGGGTGTGAAGGCAGGGCACCCATTCCATTGCAATGAAACCAGGGTGTGAAAGGCAGGCACCCCCTTCAGTGCCATGACCCGGGAGTGTGAGAGCTGGGCACCCCTTCGTGACCCCATGACCCGGGAGACCACACCCCCACAAACCCCTGAGGTTCGGGCACACCTCCAGCACCATGACCCGGGTGTGAGTTGAGCACACCTTCAGTGCCATGACCCGGGGTGTGAGGCAGGCACCCTTCAGCACCATGATCAGGGTGTTGAGGGCCAGGCTCGTTTTCCAGTGCCAAAATACCGGGGTGAGAAGGCGTCACCCCATCAACACCATAACCCGCGGTGTAAGGGCGGGGAACGCTTCAACCCATGACCCGGGGTGTGAGGCGGAGCACCCGCACAGTGCCATGCGAGGTGAGGGCCGGAGCACCTCTACAATGCTCCGAAACAGGGTGTAAGGCCGAGCACTCCTTCACACGACACCGTGGTGTGAGGGTCAGGCACCCCTTCAGCACCATAACCCAAGGGTAGTAATGAGAACCACTTCAACCCCATGACCGAGGTGTGAGTGTCCAGCACCCTCCCATGCACCCCCGGGGTGCTGAGGCCGGAGCACCCCTTCAGGTGATACAGAAACTCGAGTGTAAGCCATTGCACCCCTTCAGCACCATGACCCGGGAGTGTGAGCCCAAGCACCCTTCAGGCCATGACCCGAGGTATGAGGGCGGGCACTCAGCACCAAGACTCAGGGTGTGAGGGCAGGAACCGCATCAACCTATAATCCGTGGTGTGAGCCCAGGCACACCCTACAGGTCCCATGACCCGGGGTGTGAGGCCAGTGCACCCCCCAAGTGCCATGAACCGGGGTGTGAGGGCCGAGGAACCCCTTCAATTTCATGACCAGAAGTGTGAGGGCCAGCACCCTTTCAGTGCCATGATCGGGTGTGAAAGCCGGGCACCTTCAGCACCAGACCCGAGTGTGAGGCCAGGCACCCCTTCAGTGCCATGACCCGAGTGTGAGGCGGCTCCCTTCAGTGTCATAAACCAGATTTGGCGAGGACAGGCACCCCTTAGTGCCATGAACGTGGTGTGAATCGGGCACCCATACAGTGCCATGAAAAGAGTGTGAGGCCAGCACCTTCCGACCAGGGATGTCAGGGCCGGCACCCTTCACCATGACCCGGGTGTGAGGCCAGGCACCCTTCAGTGCCATGACCCGGGATGTGAGGGCGGCATCCTTCAGTGACATGACCAAGGGTGTAGGGGCAGGCACCCAACCAGCACCATGAACCGGGGTGCGAGGCGAGGAACCGCTTCAACCCCGACCCGTGGTGTGAGGCCAGGCACCCCAATAGGTCCATGAACCGGGTGTGAGGCCGTGCACCCTCAGGCCATGACCCCGTGGTGTGAGGGCGGGCACCCCTTTAGGTCCCATGACCGGGGTGTGAGAGCCGTGCACCACTCAAGTCACCATGACCAGGTGTGAGGACCGGGCATCACCATCAGTGTCATCAACAAGGTGAGGCGGGCACCCCTTCCACTGCCATGAAGCAGGGTGTGAGGCCGGGCACCCCTACATGCTCCGAACGGGGTGTGAGGGCGGGCACCCCTTCGCCCGGGGTGTGAGGGTGGGCACCCCTTCAGCACCATGACCCAGAGAATGTCAGGGCTAGGGCACGATTCCAGTGCCAAGAAATCGGGGTGAGGGCCGGGCACCCCATCAGCACCACGCCCGGGGTGTGATGGACGGGCCAGCCCCAACCCGGGGATTTGAGGGCCAGGCACCCCATCAGTAACATGACCTGGGGTGTGAGGCGGGCACCATCCAGCATCCATGACCCCCGAGGAATGTGAGCTGAAACCCCTTCAACCCATGACCCGTGGTGTGAGGGCGTCACCCTTCCAGTGCCATGACCCGGGGTGTGAGGCCAGGCACACCTTCAGTGTCATGAACAGGAGTGTGAGGGCGGGCACCCCTTCAGTGCTATGGCAGAGGTGCTGATGGCCGGGCACCCCTACAGTGCAAACCAGGGTGTGAGGCCAGGCACCCCTCCAGTGACATGACACAGGTGCTGAGGGCCGAGCACCCTTCAATGACATGACCCGGAAGTGAGGGCCCAGCACCCCTCCAGCACCATGACCCTGGGTGAGGCCGAACAGCTTCAACCCCATGACCCCGTGAATTGCGAGGCGGGCACCCCGCCCCCAGGTCCCGCCCGCGGGTGTGAGGGCCGTACACCTTCAGTGCCCCGAAGGAGAAGCCAGAGCATCCTAGCGTCACCAACCAAATTATAGGCCAGGCACCCTATCAGTGCTGCGAACCAGGGGTGTGAGGAGCCAGCACCCCATACATAACCGAGGGTGAGAAACTGGGCACCCACTCAGTGAAATGAACCCGAGGTGTGAGCCCGGGCACCCCTTTCAACACCATGACCCATAGTGCTAGGGCCAGGCCAGATATCAGTGCCAAATCGGGGTGTGAGCGGGCACCCCATCAACACCATTACCAGGGGTGTGATGGCCGGAGACCACTTCAACCCCATGCCGGTTAGGGCTGACATCCACTTTAGTACATAACCCGGGGTGTGAGGCCAGGCACCCTTTCAGTACCATGAATCGGGTGTGAAAGCCGGGCACCCCTTCAGCACAGGCCCGGGTGTGAGGCAGGCACCCCAGTGCCATGACGGTGTGAGGGCCGGGCACCCTAGTGACATGACCGGGGGTGAGGGCCAGGGCACCCACTATTGACATGACCCGGGGTGGGGCCAGGCACACCTCAACACCATGACCCGGGGTGTAGGGCCGGGAACCGCTTCAACCCCCATGACCCGTGGGTGTGAGGCGGGCACTTGCCTTCGTGCCATGACCGAGGAGTCAGGGTGGGCGCGCTGATATGCAGGGAGTGTGAGGGCGGGCACCCACAGTGCCATGAAGCAGGGTGTGAGGGCGGGCACCCCTACAGTGCTACAAACCGGGGTGTGAGGCCGGGCACCCCTTCACATGACCCGGGGTGAGGTCAGGCAACCTTCAGTGAAATGATCGGGGGCGGCACCTTCGCATGACCCAGAGTGTTAGGGCGGGCTCGATTTCAGTGCCAAGGATCCCAGGGTGAGGGTCAGGGCACCTCAGTGACATGACCTAGGGTGTGAGGGCCGGGCCCTTGGTGACATGACCCGGGGTGTGAGGGCAGAGGCGCTTCAACCCCACCCGTGGTGGGAGGGGCTGAGATCCGGCCCCGGGGTGTGAGGGCCGGGCACCCCTCCAGCACCATGACCCGGGGTGTGAGGGCCGGGAACCCTTTCAGTGCCATGACCCGGGGTGTGAGGGCTGGTCACTCCTTCAGTGCCATGACCCGGTGTGTGAGGGCTGGGCACCCCTTCAGCCCCATGACCCGGGGGGTGAGGGCCGGGCACTCGTTTAGCTCTATGACCAGGGGTGTGAGGTCCGGGCATACCTTCAGTGCCATTGCCAGGGGTGTGACGGCCGGGCACCGCTTCAGTGCCATGACCCGAGGTGTGAGGCCCGGGCACCTCTTCACTGACATGACCCTGGGCTTTAGGGTCGGGCACCCCTTCAGTGCCATGAGCCGGGTTGTGAGGGCCGGGAACCCCTTTAGTGCCATGAAACGGGGTGTGAGGCCCGGGCACCACGACAGAGTTATGAACTGGGGTGTGAGGGTCGGGCACCTATTCAGTGCCATGACCCGGGGTGTGAGGGCCGGGCACCCTTTCAGTGCCATGAATCGGGGTGTGATGACCGGGCACCCCTTCAGCTCCATGACCCGGGGTGTGAGGGCCGTGCACCCCTTCAGTGACATGACCCGGGGTGTGAAGGCCGGGCACATTTTCAGTGCCATGAATCGGGGTGTGATGGCCGGGTACCCCTTCAGCTCCATGACCCGTGGTGTGAGGACCGGGAACCGCTTAAATCCCATGACCCGGGGTGTGAGTGCCGGGCACCCCTTTAGGTCCATGACCCTGGGTGTGAGGGCCGTGCAACCCTTAAGTGACATGACCCGGGGTGTGAGGGCCGGGCACCCCTTTAGTGACATGACCCGGGGTGTGAGGGCCGGGAACCCCTCCAGCACCAAGACCCGGAGTGTGAGAGCCGGGGACCCCTTCCTTGTCATGAACCCGGGTGTGACGGCCGGGCACCCCTTCAGTGCCATGAACCGGGGTGTGAGGGCCGGGCACCCCTTTTGTGACATGACCCGGGGTTTGAGGGCCGGGCACCCCTTCAGCACCATGACACGGGGTTTGAGGGCCAGGCACCCCTTCAGTGCCATGACCCGGGGTGTGAGGGCCGGGCTTCCCTTCAGTGACATGACCTGGGGTGTGAGGGTCGGGCACCCTTTCAGTGTCATAAACCTGGTTGTGAGGGACGGGCACCCCTTAAGTGCCATGAAACGTGGTGTGAGTGCCGGGCACCCATACAGTGCTTTGAAAAAGAGTGTGTGTGCCGGGCACCCCTTCACATGACCCGGGGTGTCAGGGCCGGGCACCCCTTCAGTGCCATGACCCGGGGTGTGAGGGCTGGGCTTCCCTTCAGTGACATGACCTGGGGTGTGAGGGCCGGGCACCCTTTCAGTGTCATAAACCTGGTTGTGAGGGACGGGCACCCCTTCAGTGCCATGAACCGGGGTGTGAGGGCCGGGAACCCCTTTTGTGACATGACCCGGGGTTTGAGAGCCGGGCACCCCTTCAGCACCATGACACGGGGTGTGAGGCCCGGGCACCTCTTCAGTGACATGACCCGGGGCTTTAGGGCCGTGCACCCCTTCAGTGCCATGAGCCGGGGTGTGAGTGCCGGGCACCCCTTTAGTGCCATGAAACGGGGTGTGAGGGCAGGGCACCCCTATAGAGCTATGAACCGGAGTGTGAGGGCCGGGCACCCCTTCACATGACACCGGGTGTGAGGGCCGGGCACCTTTTCAGTGCCATGACCCGGGGTATGAGGGCCGGGCTCGATTTCAGTGCCATGAATCGCGGTGTGAGGGCCGGGCACCCCTCCAGCACCATGACCCGGGGTATGAGGGCCGGGCACCCCATCAGCACCATGACCCGGGGTGTGGGCTAGGCACCCCTTCAGTGCCATGATCCAGAGTGTGACAGCTGGGGCCTTCAGTGACATGACACGGGGTGTGAGGGCCGGGCACCCTTTGGTGCATGAGTGACATGACCCGGGGTGTGAGGGCCGGAACCCCATCAGCACCATGACCCGGGGTGTGAGGGCCGGGAACCGCTTCAACCCCATGACCCGGGGTGTGAGGGCCGGGCACCCCTTTAGTGACTGACCAGGGGTGTGAGGGCCGGGCACCCCTCCTACACCATGACCCGGGGTTTGAGGGCCGGGCACCCTTTCAGTGCCATGAATCGGGGTGTGAGGGCCGGGAACCCCTCCAGTGACATGACCTGGGGTGTGAGGGTCAGGCACCCCTTCAGTGAAATGAATCCGGGTGTGAGGCCCGGGCACCCCTTCAGCACCATGACCCAGAGTGTTAGGGCCGGCACCTCCAGCACCCTGACCCGGGGTGTGAGGGCCGGAATCCGCTCAACCCCATGACCCGTGTGGAGGGCCGGCACCCCTTGGGTCCGCTGGCGACCGTGTGGGGCAGGCATCTTCAGCGCCATGAACTGGGGTGTGAGGGCCGGCACCCCTTTCAGTGCTACGAACCGGGTGAGGGGCAGGCACCCCTTCATGACCAGGGTGTGAGGTCAGGCACCCTCAATGAAATGAATCGTGTGAGGCTGGGGCATTCCTTTCAGCACCATGACCCATAGTGCTAGGGCAGGGCTCGATTTCAGCAAGAAATGGGGTGTGTGAGGCCTGGCACCCATCAGCACCATGACCCGGGGTGATGGCCGAGAACCGCTTCAACCCCATGACCCAGGGTGTAGAGCGGCACCTCAGCCACCATGACCCGCGGTGAGGCCGGGCACCACTGCTGCATGAATCGGGTGTGAAAGCCGGCACCCCTTCAGCACCATGACCCGTGGTGTGAGGGCCAGGCACCCCTTCAGTGCCATGACCCGGGGTGTGAGGCAGGGCACCCCAGTGACATGACCTGGGGGTGAGGGCCAGGCACCCCTTCAGTGACATGACCCGTGTGAGGGCGGGCACCCTCCAGCACTCTTGACCCGGGGTGTGAGGCCGTGAACCGCTTCAACCCCATGACCTGGTGGTGTGAGGGCTGGGCACCTCAGTGCCATGACCCGGGGTGAGGGCCAGGCACCCTTCAGTGTCATGAACCGTGTGAGGGCAGCAACCCTTCAGCAAATGAAACGGGGTGAGGCCACCCCACAGTGTTATGAACCGGGGTGTGAGGGCGGGCACCCCTTCACATGACCCGGGGTGTGAGGTCAGGCACCCTTTAGTGAAATGAATCGAGGTGTGAGGGCCGGGCACCCCTTCAGTATCATGAACCGTGAGGGCGGGCACCAGTGCCATGAACGGGGGGAGGGCAGGCACCCTACAGAGCTGGGAACTGGTGAGGGCAGGCACCCTCCAGACATGACCTGGGGTGTGGGCCAGGCACCCATTCAGTGACATGACCCGGGAAGTGAGGCGGGCACCTCCAGCACTGACCCGGGGTGTGAGGGCGGAACCGCTTCAGCCCCATATGGCCCGTGGTGTGAGGGCGGGCACCCTTTGGGTCCATGACCCGTGTGGGCCGGGCATCCTTTCAGCGTGATGAACTGGGGTGTGAGGCCACCCTTTCAGCGCGCGAACCGGGGTGTGAGGGGCGGCACCCCTTCACATGACCCGGGGTGTGAGGTCGGGCACCCTTTCAGTGAAATGAATCGGGGTGAGGCTAGCACCCTTTCAGCACCATGACCCATAGTGCTGGGCCGGCCTGATTTCAGTGCCAAGAAATGGGGAGGCCTGCACCACAGCACCATGACCCGGGGATGGCCGGGAACCGCCTCAACCCCATGACCCAGGGTGGAGCCGGGCACCCTCAGCCACCATGACCCGCGGTGTGAGGGCGGCACCCTTTCACTGCCATGAATCGGGGTGTGAAGCTGCCCCTTCAGCACCATGACCCGTGGTGTGAGGCGGACCCCTTCAGTGCCATGACCCGGGGTGAGGGCAGCACCCCTTCAGTGACATGACCTGGGGTGTGAGGCAGGCACCCTTCAGTGACATGACCGGGTGTGAGGCAGGCACCTCCAGCACCTTGACCCGTGTGACATGGAACCGCTTCAACCCCATGACCAGGTAGGGCTGGGGCACCAGTGCCATGACCCGGGGTGAGGGCCGGCACCCCTTAGTGTCATGAACCGTGTGAGGGCCGGGCACCTCAAGGCGAAGCAGGGTGTGAGGGCCGGGCACCCCTCAGTGTTGCCGAACCGGGTGGAGGCGGGCACCCCTTCACATGACCCGTGAGGTCGGGCACTCAGTGAAATGAATCGGGGTGTGGGCCAGGCACCTTCAGCCGTGAACCGGGGTGTGAGGGCAGGCACCCTTTCAGTGCCATGAAACAGGGTGTGAGGGCCAGGCACCCCTACAGTGTGTTGGGCGAAAGGGGTGTGAGGCCAGGCACCCTTCACATGACCCGGTGTGAGGTCAGGCACACCTTCAGGAATGAATCTGTGAGGCCGGGCACCCCTTCAGCACCCACAGACCCAGAGTGTTAGGCGGGCTCGATTCAGTACCAAGAATCAGGGTGTGAGGTCAGGCACCCCTCCAGTGACATGACCTGTGTGAGGTCAGGCACCCCTTCAGTGAAATGAACTGGGGTGTGAGGGCCGGGCATCCTTCAGCACCATGACCCAGAGTGTTAGGGCCGGGCTCGATTTCAGTGCCAGAATCAGGGGTGTGAGGGCCGGGCACCCCATGAGCACCATGACCCGGGGTGTGATGGCCGGGAAGCCGCTTCAACCCCATGACCCGGGGTGTGGGCCGAACCCCTGCCACCATGACCCGGGGGTGTGAGGGCCGAGCACCCTTTCAGTGCCATGAATCAAGTGTGAAGCGGGCACCTTCAGCACCATGACCCGGGGTGTGGGCCGGGCACCCCTCAGCACCATGACCCGGGTGTGAGGCCGGGGAACCACTTCAACCCCATGATCCGTGGTGTGAGGGCCGGGCACCTCTTCAGTGCCATGACCCGGGGTGTGAGCCGGGCACCCCTTCAGTGTCATAAACCAGGTGTGAGGGGCCGGGCACCCTTTCAGTGCCATGCCAGGGCACCCCTACAGTGCTGCAAACCGGTGTGTGAGGGCCAGGCACCCTTCACATGACCGGGTTGTGAGGGCCAGGCACCCACTAATGAAATGAATCGAGGTGTGAGGCAGGCACTTGAGCACTGACCCATAGTGCTAGGGCCAGGCTCCCATTCAGTGCCAGAATCGGGTGTGAGGCCGGCATCCAGCACCATGACCCGGGTGTGATGGCCGGGAACCACTTCAACCCCATGACCGGGGTGTGAGGGCGGGAACCCGTCAGCCACCATGACCCGGGGTGTGAGGCCGAGGCACCCTTTCAGTGCCATGAAACAGGATGTGATGGCCGGGCACCCAGTGCCACTGCAAACCGGGTGTGAGGGCGGGCACCCCTTCACATGACCCGGGGTGTGAGGTCAGGCACCTTCAGTGAAATGAATCGGGGTGTGGCCGGGCACCCTTCAGCACCATGACCCAGAGTGTTAGGGCCGGGCTCGATTTCAGTGCAAGAATCAGGGTGTGAGGTCAGGCACCTCCAGTGACACATGACCTGGGGTGTGAGGCCAGGAACCTTCAGTGACATGACCCGGAGTGTGAGGGCCGGGAACCCCTCAGCACCATGACCCCGGTGTGAGGCCAGAACCGCTTCAACCCCATGACCCGTGTGAGGGGCCAGGCACCCCTTGGTCCTGACCCGGGGTGTGAGCCGTGCACCCGTTCAGTGCCATGACCCGGGGTGTGAGGGCCGGGCATCCCTTCAGTGTCATGATCCCGGGTTGTGAGGCCGAGGCACCTTCAGTGCCATGAACAGGGTGTGGCCGGGCACCTACAGTGCTACAAACCGGGGTGTGAGGCAGAGGCACCCTTCACATGACACGGGGTGTGGTCAGGCACCTTCAGTGAAATGAATCAGGTGTGAGGCCCGGGCACCCTCTCAGCACCATGACCCATAGTGGTAGGGCGGGCTCGATTTCAGTGCCGTCAGGTTTGTGAGGCCGGGCTCGATTTCAGTGCCAAGTCGGGGTGTGAGGCCGGGCACCCCATCAGCACCATGACCCGGGTGTGATGGCCGGGAACCGCTCCTACCCCATGCCCCGGGGCGGCATCCACTGGTAACCCGGGTGTGAGGGCCGGGCACCTATCAGTGCCATGAGCCGGGGTGAGTGCCGGACACCCCTTCAGTGCCGCGAAGGCTGGGGTGTGAGTGCCAGGCACCCCTATAGTGCATGAAACGGGGTGTGAGTGCCGGGCACCCCTACAGGTATGAACCGGGTGTGAGGGCCGGTCACCCCTTCACATGACATGGTGTGAGGGCGACCTTTTCAGTGCGACCCGGGGTATGAGGGCGGGCTCGATTTCAGTGCCATGAATCAGGATGTGATGGCCGGGCACCCTCCAGCACCATGACCCGGGAAGGGGCCAACACCCCATCAGCAGCATGACGAGTGAGGGCCGTTCACCCCTTCAGTTCCATGACCGGGGTGGCCTGGCACCCTCCTAAGTGCCGAAACGGGGTGTGAGGGCAGGGCACCCACAGGGCTGCAACTGGGTGTGAGGGCGGGCACCCCTTCACAGGACCCGTTGTGTGGTCGGGCACCCCCTCAGTGCCATGACCCGGAGTGTGAGGCCAGGCACCCCTTCAGTGTCATGAACCGGGGTGTGAGGGCCAGGCACCCAGTGCAGAAACGGGAGGGTGAGGACCCCACAGTGTTGGGAACCGGGGTGGCGGGGCCTTCACATGACCCGGTGTGGTCAGGCACCCCTTCAGTGAAATGAATCGGGGTGTGAAGGCCGGGCACCCCTTCAGCACCATGACCCAGAGTGTTAGGGCGGGCTCGATTTCCCAGTACCAACAATCAGGGGTGTGAGGGTCGAGCACCTCAGGTGACCTGGGGTGTGAGGTCAGGCACCCCTTCAGTGTGAATCGGGGTGTGAGGGCCAGGCACCCTTAGCACCATGACCCAGAGTGTTAAGGCCGGGCTCGTTCAAAAGCAAGAATCCGGGGTGTGAGGGCCGGAGCCCCCATGAGCACCATGACCCGGGTGTGATGGCCGGGAACAACACCCTGACGGGGTGGAGGGCCGGAACCTCAGCCACCATGACCCGGGGTGTGTGAGGGCCGGCACCCTTTCAGTGCCATGAATCGGGGTGTGGCCAGGCACCTTCAGCACCATGACCGAGGGCCAGGCACCCTGCGTACAATGACCTCCGGGGTGTGAGTTCCGGGCACCCCTTCATTGACATGACCTGGGGTGTGAGGGCCGGGCACCCCTTCAATCCTGGGTGTGAGGGCGGGCACCCCTCCAGCATGACCCGGGGTGTGAGGCCGGGAAACCGCTTCAACCCCATGATCCGTGGTGTGGCCGGGCACCTCTTCAGTGCCATGACCCGGGGTGTGGGGAGCACCCCTCAGTGTCATGAACCTGGAGGTGGGCCGGGCACCCACTGGCACCATGGCAGGGCCGGGCACCCTACAGTGCTACTGCAAACCGGTGTGTGAGGCCGGGCACCTTCACATGACCGGTTGAGAGGCCAAACACCTTCAATGAAATAATCGGGTGCCCCTTCAGCCACCATGACCCATACAGTGCTAGGGCCGGGCTCCGATTTCAGTGCCAAGAAGAGGTGTGAGGGGCCGGGCACCCCATCAGCACATGACCCGGGGTGTGATGGCCCGCTTCCTTCAGCTGTGAGGGCAGGAACCCATCAGCCACCATGACCCGGGGTGTGAGGGCCGAACTCAGTGCCATGAAACGGGTTGTGATGGCCGGGCACCCCTACAGTGCTGCAACCCGGGGTGTGAGGGCCAGGCACTCACATGACCTGGGGTGTGTGAGGGTAGGCACCTTTAGTGAAATGAATCAGGGTGTGGGCACCCCTTCAGCACCATGACCCAGAGTGTTAGGGCCGGGCTCGGTGCAGTGCCAGAATCAGGGGTGGGGGTCCGGGCACCCTCCAGTGACATGACCTGGGGTGTGAGGGCCGGGCACCCCTTCAGTGACATGACCCGGGGTGTGAGGGCTGGGAACCCCTCCATGACCCCTGGTGTGAGGGGCCGGGAACCACTTCAACCCCATGACCCGTGGTGGTGGAGGCACCCCTTTGGGTCCTTGACCCGGGGTGGAGCCGTGCACCCCTTCAGGCATGACGCGGGGTGTGAGGGCCGGGCATCCCTTCAGTGTCATGATCCGAGTTGTGAGGCCGGGCATCCTTTCAGTGCCATGAAACGGGGTGAGGGCTGGCACCTACAGTGCTGCAAACCGGGGTGAGGGCAGGGCACCCCTTCACATGACACGGGGTGTGAGGGTCAGGCACCCCTTCAGTGAAATGAATCGGGGTGTGAACCCATCAGCACCATGACGAGAGTGTGATGGCCGGGAACCGCTTCAACCCCATGCCCGGGGTGTGAGGCCGGGCATCCCTGTAGTGACATAACCCGGGTGTGAGGCCGGGCACCCTTTCAGTGCCATGAGCGGTGTGAGTGCCGGACACCCCTTCAGTGCCATGAGCTGGGGTGAGTGCCGGGCACCCTATAGTGCCATGAAGCGAGGGTGTGAGTGCCAGGCACCCCTACAGAGCTATGAACCGGAGGTGTGAGGCCGGTCACCTTCACATGACATGGGGTGTGGCCGGGCACCTTTTTGCCATGACCCGGGGTATGAGGGCCGGGCTCGATTTCAGTGCCATGAATCAGGATGTGATGGCCGGGCACCCCTCAGCACCATGACCCGTGGTATGAGGGCCGAGCACCCCATCAGCAGCATGACCCAGGGAGTGAGGCCGTTCACCCCTTCAGTTCCATGACCCGGGGTGTGAGGGCCAGGCACCCCTTCAGTGTCATGAACCGGGGTGTGAGGGCCTGGCACCCTTTCAGTGCCATGAAACGGGGTGTGAGGCCGGGCACCCTTACAGGGCTGTGCAGGGTGTGAGGGCCGGGCACCCTTCACATGACCCGTTGTGTGTGAGATTCGGGCACCCCTTCAGTGGAAATGAATCCGGGTGTGAGGGCCGGTCACACCTTCAGCACCATGACCCAGAGTGTGTAGGGCCGGGCTCGATTCAGTGCCAAGAATTGGGGTGAGGGCCGGGCACCCCATCACACCATGACCCAGGGTGTGATGGCCGGGAACCGCTTCAACCCCATGCCCCGGTGTGAGGGCCGGGCACCTCTTCAGTGACATGACCTGGGGTGTGAGGGCCGGGCCCCTCCAGCATCCATGACCCGTGAGGGAGGGCTGGGAACCACTTTAACCCCATGACCCGTGGTGTGTGAGGCGGGCACCCCTTCACTTGACCCGGGTGTGAGGGCCGGGAACACTTCAACCCCATGACCCGTGGTGTGAGGCCGGGCACCCCTTCAGTGACATGACCCAGGGTGTGAGGGCCGGGCACCCCTCCAGCACAATGACCGGGGTGTGAGGGCCGGGAACCGCTTCAACCCCATGACGCGTGGTGTGAGGCAGGCACCCCTTAGGTCCATGACCCGGGGTGAGGGCCGTGCACCCCTTCAGTGCCATGACCCGGGGTGTGAGGGCCGGGCATCCTAGCGTCGACGGGGTGTGAGGGCCGGCACCCTTTCAGTGACATGAAAAGGGCATCAGGCCGGCACCCCTTCAGTGCCATGAGCGGGGTGAGAGGGCCGGGCGCCGGGCACCCCATCAGCACCATGACCCAGTGTGTGAGGGCAGGAAACGCTTCAACCCCATGACCCCTGGTGTGAGGCCGGGCACCCCTTTGAGTCCATGACCGGTGTCATGGCCGTGCACCCTTCAGTGCCATGACCAGGAGGTGTGAAGAACTGTGCCCCTTCAGTGACATGACCCGGGTGTGAGGCCGGGCATCCCTTCAGCACCAGACCCGGGTGTAAAGGCCCGGCACAACTTCATTAGGCCCGGGGTGTGAGGGGCTGGCACCCTTTCAGTGCCATGAAACGGGGTGTGAGGCCGGGCACCCCTAGAGTGCGAACTGGGGTGGTGAGGCCGAGCACCATCACCATGACCCAGTGTGAGGGCCGGGAAACGCTTCCATGACCCTGGGTGTGAGGGCAGGCACCTTTGGGTCCATGACCCGGGTGTCATGGCCGTACACCTTCAGTGCCATGACCAGGAGTTGAACTGTACCCCTTCAGTGACGCCGGGTGTGAGGGCCGGGCATCCCTTCAGCAAGACCCCGGGGTGGAAAGGCCCGGCACAACCTCATCTGCATGACCCCGGGTGTGAGGGCGGGCACTCTTTCAGTGTCATGAACCTGGGTGTGAGGCCGGGCACTCTTTCAGTGTCATGATCCTGGGTGTGAGGGCTGGGCACCTGCTAAGTGCCATGAAGCAGTGTGAGTGCGGTCACCCATACAGTGCTTTGAACCAGGGTGTGAGGGCCGGGCACTTCACATGACCCAGGGTGTCAGCAGGCACCCCATTACCCGGTGTGTGAGGGCCGGGCACCCCATAAAGTGACATGCCGGGGTGTTTGGTCGACCCTTTCAGTGCCATGAAACAGGGGTGTGGGGGCATGCCCTACAGCAGTAGGAAACAGGGTGTGAGGCCGGGCACCTTCATGACCTGGGGTGGGGCCGGGCACCCTTCAACACATGACCCCGGGTGTGAGGCCAGGCACCCCTTCAGTGCCATGACCGGAGTGTGAGAGCTGGGCACCTCTTCAGTGACATGACCCGGAGTAGGGCCGGGCACCCCTTCAGTGTCATGACCCAGGTGTGTCAGGGCAGCACCTCAACACCTGGCCGGGTGTGATGGCCGGTCACCGCCCAGCACCATGACCCGTGGTGTGAGGGCGGGCACCAATCCAGCACCATGGCCCGGGGTGTGAGGGGCAGACACCTTCAGTGACATGACGCTGGGTTTGAGGCGGGCACCTTTAGTGACATGACCCGGTGTGAGGGCCGGGCACCCCTTCAGCACTCCTGACCCGGGTGTGGGGCCAGGCACACTCAGTGCCATGACCCGGGTGTGAGAGCCAGGCTCCTTCAGTGCCATGACCGGGGTGTTAGGGCTGGACACCCCTTCAGTGACATGACCCGGTGAGAGGCCGGGTTCCTTTAAGTGTCATGAACCTGGGTGTGAGGCCGGACACACCCCTTCACATGACCAGGGTGTCAGGCAGGCATCCTCCAGCACCGACCCGGGTGTGAGGGCCGGGCACCCCATAAGTGACATGAACCGGGGTTTAGGGCCAGAACACCTACTCAGGCCAGGGGTGTGATGACCCGGGGTGTAAGGCCAGGCGCTCATTCAGCACCATCACCCGGGAGTGAGGGCCAGGCACCCCTTCAGTATCATGCCCGGAGGTGAGCTGGGTCCCTTCAGTGACATGACTGAGGGTGTGAGGCCAGGCACCCTTTCAGTGACATGACCGGGTGTGAGGCGGCACCCCTCAGCATGAACCGGGGTGTGAGGCCAGGCACCCCTTCAGTGCCATGACCGGGGGGTGAGGCCGGCACCCTAGTGTCACGAATCAGGGTGTGAGGGCCGTGCACCCCCAGTGCTGCAGACCAGGGTGTGAGGGCGGCACCCCTGGTGTCATGATCAGGGTGTGAGGCCGGGCACCCTTTCAGTGCCATGAAACAGGTGTGAGGCCGGGCACCCCTACAGTGCTGCAGGCCGGGGTGGGGCCGGGCACTTCATGACCTGGGGTGAGGGTCAGGCACCCTTCAATGCCAGAATCGGGGTGTGAGGGCCAGGCCCCATCAGCACCATGACCCGTTGTGTGAGGTGAAACTTCAACCCCATGACCCTGCGTGGTGAGCCATTTTCCCAGGTCCATGACCCGGGGTGTCATGGCCGTACCCTTCAGTGACATGAACCGGGTGTGAGGGCCAGGCACCCTTTCAGTGACATGACCCAGGGTGTAGGGCCGTGCACCCTTTCAGTGACATCGGGTGTGTGTGAGGCCCCTCAACACCATACCTGGATGGGGCCACCCCAGTGTTTGACCAGGGGTGTGAGGACAGCATCCTTCAGCACCAAGACCGGGGTGTGAGCCTGGCCTTATTACCATGACCAAGGATTGAGGGCCAGGCTCCTTCAGTGCCATGACCCAGGGTGTGAGGGCCGGGCACCCTCAGTGACATGACCAGGGGTGTGAGCCCCTTCAGTGTCATGGGTGTGAGGCCAGGCACCCTTAAGTGCCATGAAACGGAGTGTGAGTGCCAGGCACCCATGCAGTGCTTTGAACCAGGGTGTGAGGCAGGGACCCCTTCATGACCAGGGTGTCAGGGCCACACCCCTAGCACCATTACCGGGGTGTGGGCGGGCACATAAGTGACATGAACAGGGTGTTAGGGTCAGGCACCCCTGCAGTGCCATGGAACAGGGTGTGAGGGCCAGGCCTTCATGACAGGGTGTAAGGCCGGGCACCTCTTCAGTGACATGACCCCGGTGTGAGGCCAGGCACCTCTTCAGTGACATGACCCGGAGTATGAGGCACGCACCCCTTTCAGTGACATGACCCGGGGTGAGGGCACCCCTCCAGCACCATGGCCTGGGGTGCCAGAGGCCGGGCACCCTCAGTTTCATGACCCAGGTGTGTCAGGGCCTGACCACCTCCAGCACCATGGCCGGGGTGATGGCCAGGCACTATCAGTGCCATGAATCAGGTGTGAGGTCCGAGCACCAATTCAGTACATGACCAGGGGTGTGAGGGCCGGGCAAACCTTCAGCACCAACGCCCGGAGTGTGAGGGCCAGGCACCCCAGTGCCATGACCAGGAGTGTGAGAACTGTGCACCTTCAGTGACATGACCCGGGGTGAGGGCCGGGCACCAATCAAGCACTATCGCCCGGGGTGTGAGGGCCAGGCACCCTTCAGTGCCATAGGACCAGGAGTGTGAGAACTGTGCACTTCAGTAACATGACCCGGGGGGTGAGGGCCGGGCACCCTTTCAGTGACATGATCCAGGGTGTGAGGGCGGGCACCTCCAGCACCATGACCCGGGGTGTGACGGCTGGGCACCTTAGTGCATGCGGGATGTGAGGGCCAGGTTCCCCTTCAGTGTCATGAATCAGGGTGTTTAGGGCCAGGTACTCTTTCAGTGCCATGACCCGGATGTGAGGCAGGGCACCCCTTCAGTGTCATGAATCAGGGGTGTGATGGCCAGGCACCCAGTGCCATGAATCAGGGTGTGAGGGCCGGCACCAATTTCAGTACATGACCAGGGTGTGAGGGCGGGCAAACCTTCAGCACCATCGCCACTGTGAGGGCAGGCACCCCTTCAGTGCAGACCAGGAGTGTGAGCTGTGCACCCCTTCAGTGACGACTCAGGGGTGTGAGGCCGGGCACCAATCCGCCTATCACCTGGGGTGTGAGGGCCAGGCACTTCAGTGCCATGACCAGGAGTGTGAACTGCCTTCAGTGACATGATCCAGGGTGTGAGGCCGGGCACCCTCCAGCACCATGACCCTGGGTGTGACGGCTGGGCACCCCTTTAGTGCATGACCCGGGATGTGAGGCCTGGCACCCTTTCAATGCCATGAGCAGGGTGTGAGGGCCGGGCACCCCTACAGTGCTGCAGACAGGGTGTGAGGGCCGGACACCTTCCATGACCTGGGGTGTGAGGTCAGGCACCCCTTCAGTGCCATGACCGGGTGTGAGGCAGGCACCCTTCAGTGACATGACCCGGGGTGTGAGGCCGGCAACCCTTTCAGTGTCATGAACCTGGGTGTGAGGCCAGGCAACCCTTAAGTGCCATGAAACGGGTGTGAGTGCAGGCACCCCATACAGTGCTTTGAACCAGGGTGTGAGGCAGGGAACCCCTTCACATGACCCAGGGTGTCAGGGCCAGCCACCCTACAGCACCATTACCCGGGTGTAAGGGCCGGGCACCCCATAAGTGACATGAACCAGGTGTTAGGGTCAGGCACCCCTGCAGTGACATGAAACAGGGTGTGAGGCCGGGCACCCCTTCACATGACCCGGGGTGTAGGGCCAGGGCACCTCTTCAGTGACATGACCCAGGTGTGAGGGCCAGGCACCTCTTCAGTGACATGACCGGAGTATGAGGCCGCGCACCCTTTCGTGACGCAGCCGGGGAGTGAGGCGGGCACCTCAGCACCATGGCCTGGGGTGAGGGCCAGGCACCCCTTCAGTTTCATGACCCAGGTGTGTCAGGGCCTGCCCTCAACCATGGCCGGGGTGTGATGGCTATCAGTGCCATGAATCAGGGTGTGAGGTCGAGCACCAATTTCAGTCACATGACCAGGGGTGTGAGGGCCAGGCAAACCTTCAGCACCAACCCCGGGGTGTGAGGGCCAGGCACCCCTTCAGTGCCATGACCAGGAGTGTGAGAACTGTGCACCCTTCAGTGACATGACCAGGGGTGTGAGGGCGGGCACCAATCAAGCACTATCGCCCGGGGTGTGAGGCCAGGCACCCCTTCAGTGCCATGACCAGGAGTGTGAGAACTGTGCCTTCAGTGACATGACCCAGGGGGTGAGGGCCAGGGCACCCTTTCAGTGACATGATCCAGGTGTGAGGGCCGGGCACCCCTCAACACCATGACCCGGGGTGGCGGCGGGCACCCCCCAAGTGCCATGACCAGGATGTGAGCCGGGTTCCCCTTCAGTGTCATGAATCAGGGTGTTAGGGCCAGGTACTCTTTCAGTATGCCCAGGATGTGAGGGCAGGGCACCTTCAGTGTCATGAATCGGGGTGTGATGGCGGGCACCCTTTCAGTGCCATGAATCAGGGGTGTGAGGGCCGAGCACCAATTTCAGTACCATGACCAGGGGTGTGAGGGCCAGGCAAACCTTCCAGCACCATCGCCCGGTGAGGGCCAGGCACCCCTTCAGTGCCATGACCAGGAGTGTGAGACTGTGCACCCCTTCAGTGACATGACTCGGGGTGTGAGGGCCGGGCACCAATCAGCACCGCCACGCGGGGTGAGGGGCAGAGCACCCTTCAGTGCCATGACCAGGGTGTGAACTGCACACCTTCAGTGACATGATCCAGGGTGTGAGGCCGGGCACCCCTCCAGCACCATGACCCTGGGTGCTGAGCACTGTGCCATGACCCGGATGTGAGGCCAGGCACCCTATGCCATGGGAAGCAGGGGTGTGAGGGCGGGGCACAGTGCTGCAGGCCGGGGTGTGAGGGGCCGGACACCTTCATGACCTGGGGTGTGAGGTCAGGCACCCCTTCAGTGCCAGAATCAGGGGTGTGAGGGCCGGAAGCTTCAACCCATGACCCTGAGTGTGAGGCCAGGCACCTCTTTAGGTCCATGACCCGGTGTCATGGCCTGGCACCCCTTCAGTGACATGAACCGGGGTGTGAGGCCAGGCACCCCTTTAGTGACATGACCCGGGGTGTGAAGGCCAGGCACCCTCAGCCCATGACCTGGTGTGTCAGGGCCAGGCACCCCTTCAGTGCCATGACCGGGGTGTGAGGCCAGGCACCCTTTAGTGACATGACCCAGGATGTGAGGCCGGGCACGTTCAGTGAGCATGACCCGGGTGTGAAGGCCGGGCACCCTCAGCACCATGACCCAGGGTATGGCCAGGCACCTTTAGTGCTATGACTGGGGTGTTAGGGCGGGCACCACTGGAGTACATGACCAGGGTGTAGGGCCGGGCAAACCTTCAGTGCCGTGGCCAGGGGTGTGAGGGCCAGGCACCTCATCAGTGCAATGACCAAGGGTGTGAGGACCGGGCACCCGTTCAGTGCCATGAATCGGGGTGTGATGTCAGGGACCTTCAGCTCCATGACCCGGTATGTGAGGGCGGGCACCCTATTGACATGGTGTGAGGGCCAGGCACCCTTTCAGTGACATGACCCAGGGGTGTGAGGGCACCCCTCCAGCACCATGACCCAGGATGTGAGGGCCGGGCACCACTTCATTGACATGACCCGGGGTGTGAGGGCCAGGCACCCTAGTGACATGACCCGGGGTGTGAGAGGCACCCCTTCAAGCACCATGACCCAGGGGTGTGAGGCCAGGCTCCCCTTCAGTGCCATGTCCGGGGTGTGAAGGCTGGACCCCTTCAGTGACATGACCAAGGGTGTCAGGACCGGGCACCCGTTCAGTGCCATGAATCGGGGTGTGATGTCCAGGGACCCCTTCAGCTCCATGACCCGGGTATGTGAGGGCAGGCACCCTTTCAGTGACATGACCCAGGTGTGTGAGGGCCAGGCACCCTCAGCACCATAACCCAGGGTGTGAGGACACGCACCCCTTCAGTGTCATGACCAGGGGTGTGGACGGGCATCCTTTCAGCACCAAGACCGGAGGTGCGTGGGGCCAGCACCTTCTCTGCTCTGACCCGGATGTGAGGTCAGCTCCCCTTCAGTGCCATGACCCGGGGTGTGAGGGCCAGGCACCCCTTCAGTGACATGACCCGGGTGTGAGGCCGGGCATCCTTTCAGTGTCATGAACCAGGTGTGAGGGCCAGGCACCCCTAAAGTGCCATGAAATGGGTGTGAGTGCAAGCACCCATACAGTGCTGAACCAGGGTGTGTGGGCCAGGCACCCCTTCACATGACCCAGGGTGTCAGGGCCAGGCACCCCTACAGCACCATTACCGGGTGTCAGGGCCGGGCACCCATAAGATGACATGAACCGGGGTGTTGGGTCAGAACCCCTTTGCCATGAAACGGAGTGTGAGCTGGGCACCTCTTCAGTGACGACCCGGAGTATGAGCCAGAACTTCTCAGTGTCAGCAGCCTGGGGTGTGAGGAACGGGCACCCCTCAACCATGGCCTGGGGTGTGGCAGGCACCCTTCATCATGTGACCCAGTGTGTCAGGGCCCTCCAACAACATGGCCCGGGGTGTGCTGGCACCCTTGAGTGCCATGAATCAGGGGTGTGAGGGCCGAGCACCTATTTCAATACATGACCAGGGGTGTGAGGGCCGGGCAAACCTTAGCACCATCGCCAGGGGTGAGGCCAGGCACCCCTTCAGTGCCATGACCAAGAGTGTAGAACTGTGCATCCTTCAGTGACATGACCCGGGGTGTGAGGCCGGGCACCCTTTCAGTGACATGATCCGGGGTGTGAGGGCGGGCACCCTCAACACCATGACCGGGGTGTGATGGCCAGGCACCCCTTTAGTGCCATGACCTGGGATGTGAGGGCAGGTACCCCTTTAGGTCCATGGGGTGTCATGGCCGTGCACCCTTCAGTGACATGAACCGGGGTGTGAGGCCAGGCACCCCTTTGTGGCCGGGGTGTGAGCAGGCACCCTCCAGCCCCATGACCCGGTGTGTGGGCACCCCTTCAGTGCCTGGGGTGTGAGGCCAGGCACCCCTTCAGTGACATGACCCAGGGTGTGAGGCCGGGCACCCTTTCAGTGACATGACCCAGGATGTGAGGGCAGGCACCTTCAGTGACATGACCCGGGGTGTGAAAGTCAGGCACCTTCAGCGCCATGACCTGGATTTTGAGGCCGGGCACCCTTTAGTGCTATGACTCGGGGGTGGGAGGGGCAACACTTTAGTACATGACCAGGGGTGTGAGAGCGGGAACCTTCAGTGCCATGGCCAGGGGTGTGAGGCCAGGCACCTCATCAGTGCCATGACCAAGGGGTGTGACCGGGCACCCGTTCAGTGCCATGAATCAGGGTGTGATGTCCGGGGACCCCTTCAGCTCCATGACCGGTATGTGAGGGCAGGCACCCTTTCAGTGACATGACCGGGGTGTCATGGCCATCACCCTTCAGTGACATGAACCGGGTGAGGGCCAGGCACCTTCAGTGACATGACCTGGGGTGTGAGGCCGGGCACCCTTTCAGTGACATGACCAGGGTGTGAGGGCTGGCACCCGACAGCACCATGTCCTGGTGTGAGGGCGGCCACCACTTCATTGACATGACCGGGTGTGAGGGCCGGGCACCCCTTCAGTGACATGACCGGGGGTGAGGCCGGACACCCCTTCAGCACCATGACCCGGGGTGTGAGGGCTGGCCCTTCAGTGCCATGTCCAGGGGTGAAGGCTGCCTCTTCAGTGACATGATCAAGGGTGTGAGGACCGGGCACCCGTTCAGTGCCATGAATCGTGGGTGATGTCTGGGGACCCCTTCAGCTCCATGACCCGGTATGTGAGGGCGGGCTCTCAGTGACATGACCCGGGGTGTCATGGCCGTGCACCTTCAGTGACATGCACTGTGAGGGCCGGGCACCCTTTCAGTGACATGACCCAGGGTGTGAGGCCAGGCACCCTTTCAGTGCTGACACAGGGTGTGAGGACCAGGCACCCCTTCAGTGACATGACCCGGGGTGTGAGGGCCGGGCACCCTTTCAGTGTCATGAACCTGGGTGTGAGGGCCGGGCACCCCTTAAGTGCCATGAAACGAGTGTGAGTGCAAGGCACCCATACAGTGCTTTGAACCAGGGTGTGAGGGCGGCACCCCTTCACATGACCCAGGGTGTCAGGGCCAGGCACCACAGCACCATTACCCGGGGTGAGGCCGGGCACCCCATAAGTGACATGAACCGGGGTGTTAGGGTCAGGCATCCTTCAGTGCCATGAAACGGGGTGGGGGCATGGCACCCCTACAGTGTTAGAAAGGGGGTGAGGGCGGACACCCTTCACAAGACCCGGGGTGAGGGCCAGGCACCCCTTCAGCACCATGACCCGGAGGTGAGAGCTGGGCACCTCTTCAGTGACATGACTGGAGTATGAGGCCGGGCACCACTTTGGGTACATGACCAGGGGTGTGAGGCCAGGCACCCTTCAGTGATATGACCCGGGGTGTGAGGGCCAACCCTTTCAGTGTCATGAAACCTGGGTGTGAGGGCAGGCACCCGTTCATTGCCATGAATCGGGGTGTGATGTCCGGGGACCCTCAGCTCCATAGACCCGGTATGTGAGGGCGGCACTCCTTTAGTGCTATGACTCGGGGTGTGAGGCTGGGCACCACTTTAGGTACATGACCAGGGGTGTGAGGGCGGGCAAACCTTCAGTGCCATGGCCAGGGGGTGTGAGGGCGGCACCTCATCAGTGCCATGACCAAGGGTGTGAGGACCGGGCACCCGTTCATTGCTGAATCGGGGTGTGATGTCCAGGGACCCCTCTAGCTCCATGACCCGGTATGTGAGGGCGGCACCTTCAGTGACATGACCCGTGGTGTGAGGGGCCGGGCACCCTTTCAGTGACAAGACCCGGGGTGTGGAGGCGGGCACCCTCCAGCACCACGGCCTGGGGGTGAGGGCCAGGCACCTTCAGTGTCATGACCCAGGTTTGTCAGGGCCTGACACCTCCAGCACCATGGCCTGTGGGATGGCCAGGCACCCTTTCTGTGCCATGAATCAGGTGTGAGGGCCGAGCACCAATTTCAGTACATGACCAGGGGTGTGAGGGCGGGCAAACCTTCAGCACCATCGCCCGGGGTGTGAGGGCCAGGCACCCCTCAGTGCCATGACCAGGAGTGTGAGAACTGTGCACCCTTCAGTGACATGACCTGGGGTGAGGGGGCTGCACCAATCCAGCACCATGACCCGGGGTGTGACGGCCGGGCACCCCTTAGTGCCATGACCTGGGATGTGAGGGCCGGGCACCCCTTCAGTGTCATGAATCGGGGTGTGAGGGCCGGGCACCTTTCAGTGCCATGAAACGGGGTGAGGGCCAGGCACCCCACAGTGCTGCAAACCGGGGTGTGAGGCGGCACCCTTCACATGACCTGGGGTGTGGAGGCAGGCACCCTTCAGTGCCAAGAATCGGGGTGGAGGGCCAGCACCCCATCAACATCATGACTGGTGTGAGGGCGGGCACTTTAGGTCCATGACCCGGGGTCATGGGCGGCACCCCTTCAGTGACATGAACCGGGGTGTGAGGGCCGGCACCTTTAGTGACATGACCGGTGTGAAGGCTGGGCACCTCCAGCCCATGACCCGGTGTGTGAGGGCCAGGCACCCCTTCAGTGCCATGACCCGGGGTGAGGGCGGCACCCCTTCAGTGACATGACCGGTGTGAGGGCCGGGCACCCTTTCAGTGACATGACCTGGGATGAAGGCCTGGCACCCTTCAGTGACATGACCCGGGGTGTGAAGGCCGGGCAACCTCCAGCACCATAACCTGGGTATGAGGGCCGGGCACCCTTTAGTGCTATGACCTGGGGTGTGAGGCCTGGCACCACTTTGAGTACATGACCAGGGGTGGAGGCGGGCAAACCTTCAGTGCCATGGCCAGGGGTGGTGGAGGGCACCTCATCAGTGCCATGACCAAGGGTGGAGGTCGGGCACCCGTTCATTGCCATGAATCGGGGTGTGATGTCCGGGGACCCCTTCAGCTCCATGACCCGGTATGTGAGGGGCGGTACCTTTCAGTGACATGACCTGTGGTGTGAGGGCCGGGCACCCTTTCAGTGACAAGACCTGGGGTGTGAGGGCCAGGCACCCTCCAGCACCATGACCCGGGTGTGAGGGCCAGGCACCATTTCATTGACATGACCTGGTGGAGGGGCGGGCACCCCTTCAGTGACATGACCCGGGGGTGGAGGCCGGGCACCCTTCAGCACCATGACCGGGGTGTGAGGGCCGGGTTCCCTTCAGTGCTATGTCCTGGGGTGTGAGGACTGGGACCCTTCAGGACATGACCCGTGTGAGGGCGGCACCTTCAGCACCATGAACCTGGGTGAGGGCTCCCCTTCAGTGCCATGACCTGGGGTGTGAGAGCAGGGCACCCCTTCAGTATCAGGAATCGGGGTGTGAGGGTCTGGCACCCTTTCAGTGCCATGAAACGGGGTGTGAGGGCCGGCACCCCTACAGTGCTGCGAACTGGGGTGTGAGGGCGGGCACCATTTCCAGTGCCATGAACTGTGAGGTTCGGGCACCCCTTCAGCACCATGTCCTGGGTAGGGTGGCACCAATCCTGCACCATAGCCCGGGATGAGGGCGGACACCCCTTCAGTGACATGACCCGGGGTGTGACGGCCGGGCACCCCTTCAGTGACATGACCCGGGGTGAGGGCCGGGCACCCATCAGCACCATGACCGGGTGAGGCCAGGCACCCCTTCAGTGCCATGACCCGGAGTGGAACTGTGCACCCCTTCAGTCATGACCCAGGGTGTGAGGGCTGGCACCTTTCAGTGACATGACCCTGGTGTGAGGGCTGGCACCCTCCAGCACCATGTCCGGGTGAGGGCCAGGCACCCCTGCAGTGCAGGACCCGGAGGTGAGAGCTGGGCACCCTCCAGCACAATGACTTGGGGTGTGAGGGCCGGGCACCCCTTAGTGCTATGACCGGGGTGTGAGGGCCGGGCACCACTTTAGGTACATGAACAGGGGTGAGGGGCCAGGCAAACCTTCAGTGCCATGACCCGGGGGAGGGCCGGGCACAACATCAGTGACATGACCGGGGTGTGAGGCGGGCAGCCTTAGTGACATGACCCGGGGTGTGAGGGCCGGGCACCCTTCAGCACCATGACCCGGGGTGTGAGGCAGGCTCCCCTTCAGTGCCATGACCGGGAGGGAGGGCTAGGCACCCTCAGTGACATGACCATGGTGTGTCAGGGCCTGACACCCCTAGCACCATGGCCCGTGTGGAGCCAGGCACCCTCTAGTGCCATGAATCGGGGTGTGAGGGCCGGGCACCACTTTAGGTACTGACCCGGTATGTGAGGTCAGGCACCCTCCAGCACCATGGCCCGGGGGTGAGGGCAGGCACCCTTTCAGTGACATTACCCGGGTGTGAGGGCTGCACCCCTCCAGCACCATGGCCCGTGGTGTGAGGCCGGGCACCCTTTCAGTGCCAATGAACGGGGGTGAGGCCGGGCACCACTTCAGGTACATGACCAGGGGTGTGAGGGCCGGGCACCCCTTCAGTGCATGACCGGAGGGGGAGAGCTGGGCACCCTCCAGCACCATGACTTGGAGTGGAGGGCAGGCACCCTTAGTGACATGACCAGGGGTGAGGGCCTGGCACCCTTCTTGCCATGACCCGGGGGGTGAGAGCTGGGCACCCTTCAGTGACATGACCGGGGTGAGGGGGCCGGGCACCTTTCAGTGCCATGAAATGGGTGTGAGGGCGGCCACCCCTACAGTGCTGCGAACCGGGGTGTGAGGGCCGGGCACCTTTCAGTACCATGAATCGGGGTGTGAGGCGGGCACCTTCAGCACCATGACCTGGGGTGTGAGGGCTGGCACCAATCGAGCACCATGGCCCGGGATCACCTCCAGCACCATGACTTGAGTGAGGCGGGCACCCTTTAGTGACATGACCTGGGGTGAGGGCCTGGCACCCCTTCAGTGCCATGACCGAAGTGTGAGAGCTGGGCACCCCTTCAGTGACATGACCGGGTGTGAGGGCCGGGCACTTTCAGTGCCATGAAATGGGGTGTGAGGGCCGGCCACCCCTACAGTGCTGCGAACCGGGTGTGAGGGCCGGGCACCCTTTCAGTACCATGACAGGGGTGAGGGTCGCACCCCTTCAGCACCATGACCTGGTGTGAGGGGCACCAATCGAGCACCATGGCCCGGGATGAGGGCCTGACAACCTTTAGTGACATGACCTGGGTGTGATGGCCGGGCACCCCATCAGTGCCATGACCCGGGGTGAGGGCCGGGCACCCCTTCAGCACCATGACCCGGGTGTGAGGGCCGGCCCTTCAGTGTCACGAATCGGGGTGTGAGGGCCGGGCACCCTTTCAGTGACATGACCGGGGTGTGACGGCCGAGCACCCCTTCAGTGACATGACCCGGGGTTTGAGGGCCGGGCGCACCCCATCAGCACCATGTCCTGAGGTGTGAGGGCCGGGCACCCTGCTTCAGCACTATGACCCGGGGTGTGGGAGGGGTCCAGGCACCCCTTCAGTGCTATGACCCGGAGTGTGGAGAGCTGTGCACCCTTCAGTGACATGACCAGGGGTGTGGAGGGCCGGGCACCCTTTCAGGTGACATGACCTGGGTGGAGGGCTGGGCACCCTCCAGCACCATGACCTGGGGGTGTGTGACGGCCGGGCACCTTAGTGCCATGACCCGGGGTGTGAGGGCCGGGCACCTTCAGTGTCATGAATCGGGGTGTGAGGGTTGCACCCTTTTCAGTGCCATGAAACGGGGTGGTGTGTGAGGGCTGGCACCCTACAGTGCTGGCAAACTGGGGTGAGGGCCGGGCACCCCTTCATGATCTGGGTGAGGGTCGGGCACCCCTTCAGTGAATGAATCGGGGTGTGAGGGTTGGGCACTCTTCTGCACCATGACCCAGGGTGTTAGGGCCGGGCTCGAATTCAGTGCCAATAATCGGGGGTGTGTGAGGGCCGGGCACCCCATCAGCACCATGACCCTGGGTGGCTGAACCGGCTTTCAACCCCATGACCCTGGGTGTGAGGGCTGGGCATCTTTAGGTCCATGACCTGGGGGTAAACATGGCTGCACCCCTTCTCTCAGTGACATGACCCGGGGTGAGGGCCGGGCACCCCTTATGACATGACCTGGGGTGTGAAGGCCGGGCACCTCCAGCACCATGACCCGGGGTGTGAGGGCCAGGCACCTTCAGTGCCATGACCCGTGTGAGGGCTGGGCACACTTAGTGCATGAACTGGGGTGTGAAGGCCGGCACCCTTTCAGTGACATGGACCCGTGCAGGGCCGGCACCCTTCAGTGACATGACCTGGGTGTGACGGCTGGGCACCTTCAGTGACATTACCCTGCCAGAAGGCCGGGCACCACATCAAGCACTCATGACCCGGGGTGTGAGGGCCGGGCACCTTTCAGTGCTATGAATGGGGTGTGAGGGCCGGCCACCCCTACAGTGCTGGGTGAACTGGGTGTGAGGGCCGGGCAATCTTTCAGTACCATGAATCCTTTCAGTACCATGAATCGGGGTGTGAGGGCCGGCACCCTTCAGCACCATGACCCGGGGTGTGAGGGCCGGGCACCAATCGAGCACCATGGCCTGGGATGTGAGGGCTGACAACCTTTAGTGACATGACCTGGGGTGGATGGCCGGGCACCTCATCAGTGCCATGACCGGGGTGTGAGGGCCGGGCACCCTTCAGCACCATGACCCGGGGTGTGGAGGCAGGGCTCCCCCAGTGTCAGAATCGGGGTGTGAGGGCTGGGCACCCTTTCAGTGACATGTCCCGTGTGACGGCCACACCCCTTCAGTGACATGACCCGGGGTTTGAGGGCCGGGCACCCATCAGCACCATGTCCGAGGTGTGAGGGCTGGCACCGCTTCAGCACCATGACCCGGGGTGTGAGGGCCGGGCACCCCTTCAGTGTCATGAATCGGGGTGTGAGGGCGGGCACCTTTCAGTGCCATGAAACGGGGTGTGAGGCCAGGCACCCCTACAGTGCTGCGAACCGGGGTGTGAGGGCCGGGCACCCTTCACATGATCTGGGGTGTGAGGTCGGGCACCCCTTCAGTGAAATGAATCAGGTGTGAGGGCTGGGCACCCCTTCTGCACCATGACCCAGGGTGTTAGGGCTGGCCTAATCTCACTGCCTAATCGGGGTGAGGCTGGCACCCCATCAGCACCATGACCCTGTGAGGGCCGGGAACCGCTTCAACCCCATGACCCTGGGTGTGAGGGCTGGGCACTTTGTCCATGACCCGTGGCGGCTGTGCACCCTTCAGTGATGACCTGGGTGAGGGCTGGCACCCCTTAGTGACATGACCCGGGGTGTGAAGGCCGGGCACCCTCCAGCACCATGACCTGGGGTGTGAGGGCGAGCACCCCTTCAGTGCCATGACCCGGGGTGTGAGGGCCAGGCACCCCTTAGGTGGCATGAACTGGGGTGAAGGCCGGGCACCCTTTCAGTGACATGACCTGGGTGTGAGGGCCAGGCACCCTTCAGTGACATGACCCGGGGTGTGACGGCTGGCACCCCTTCAGTGACATTACCCGGGTTTGAAGGCCGGGCACCCCATCAAGACCATGACCCGGGTGTGAGGGCCGGGACCCCTCCAGCAATTACAGACTTGAGGTGGGAGGGCTGGCACCCCTTAGTGACATGACCGGGGTGTGTGGGAGGGCCTGCACCCTTCAGTGCCATGACCTGAAGTGTGAGAGTTGGGCACCCCTTTTCAGTGACATGACCCGGTGAGGGCCGGGCACCCTTTTCAGTGCCATGAAATGGGGTGTGAGTGGCCTGCCACCCCTACAGGCAAGCGTGAACTGGGGTGTGAGGGCTGGGCACCTCAGTACCATGAATCGGGGGTGTGAGGGCCGGGCACCCTTCAGCACTATGACCAAAAGAGGGGCTGGCAATTAACGAGCACACCATGGGCTCGGGATGTGAGGGGCCTGACAACCTTTTTGAAGAGGCGACCTGGGTGTGATGGCTGGGCACCATCAGTGCCATGACCCGGGTGTGAGGGGCTGGGCACCCCCAGCACCATGACCTGTGTGAGGGGCCGGGCTCCCCTCTCAGTGTGTCACGAATCGGGAAGTGAGGGCTGGCACCCCAGTGATGCCACATGACCCGTGTGACGGCACAGCACCCCTTCAGTGAGCGATGAGACCTGGGTTGAGGCTGGCACCCCATCAGCACCATGTCCCTGAGGTGTGTGAGGGCCGGGCACCGCTCAGCACCATGACCTGGGGGTGAGGTCCGTGCACCCCTTCAGTGCCATGACCCGGAGTGTGAGAGCTGTGCACCCCTTCAGTGACATGACCAGGGTGGAGGCCAAATCTTTTCAGTGACATGACCTGGGGTGGAGGCTTGGCACCCCTCCAGCACTGGCGACCTGGGGGTGTGACGGCCGGGCACCTTAGTGCTATGACCCGGGGTGTGGAGGGGCTGGGCACCCTTCAGTGTCATGAATCGGGGTGAGGGCTGCACCCTTTCAGCCGCGAAACGGGGTGTGTGGAGGGCCGGGCCCCTACAGTGCTGCTGCGGTAGAACCGGGGTGTGTGAGGCTGGCACCCCTTCATGATCTGGGGTGTGTGAGGTCGGGCACCCCTTCAGTGGAAATGAATCGGGTGTGTGAGGGCTAAGCACCCTTCTGCACCATGACCCAGGGTGTTAGGGCTGCTCGAATTAGTGTCAATAACGGGGGTGTGAGGGGCCGGGCACCATCAGCACCATGACCCTGGGTGAGGGCTGGAAACCGCCTAACCCCATGACCCTGGGTGTGTGAGGGCTGGCATCTTTGTGTCCATGACCTGGGTGTCAGTGGCTGTGCACCCCTTCAGTGACATGACCTGGGTGTGAGGGCTGGGCACCCCTTTAGTGACACACCTGGTGAAGGTTGGCACCCTCCAGCACCATGACCTGGGTGTGGAGGGGCCAGGTACCCCTTCAGTGCCATGACCCGGGGTGTGAGGCCGGGCACATCTTTAGTGGCATGAACCGGGGTGTGAAGGCCGGGCACCCTTTCAGTGACAAGTGACCTGGGTGTGAGGCATGGGGCACCCCTTCAGTGACATGACCTGGGTGTGTGACGGCTGGGCACCCCTTCAGTGACATGGCCTGGGTTGTGAAGGTCAGCACCCATCAAGACCATGACCCCGGGGGTGTGAGGGCTGGGCACCCTTTCAGTGCTATGAATGGGGTGTGAGGGCCGGCCACTCCCTGGCAGTGCTAAGTGAACCGGGGTGTGAGGGCCGGGCACCCTTTCAGTGCCTGAACTGGGAGAGGCCGCACCCTTCTGCACCAAGTGATCCGGGGTGGGAGGGCTGGGCACCAATCGAGAACTATGGCCTGGGATGTGAGGGCTGGACACCCTTTAGTGACATGACCTGGGGTGTGACGGTACGGGCACCCTTCACGACATGACCTGTGTGAGGGTTGGCACCTGAACAGCACCATGACCGGGGTGTGAGGGCCGGGCACCGCTTCAGCACCATGACTCGGGTTGAGGTCCAGGCACCCCTCTTCAGTGCCATGGTCTGGAGCTGGAGAGCTGTGCACCCCTTCAGTGACATGAACCGGGGTGTGAGGCTGGCACCCTTTCAGTGACATGATCCGGGGTGTGAGGGCTGGGCACCTCCAGCACCAGCGACCCGGGGTGTGACGGCTGGCACCCTATGGTGCCATGACCCGGGGTGAGGCCGGGCACTCTTCAGTGACATGACCCAGGGTGTGAGGCTGGCACTTTTTCACTGACATGACCTGGGGTGTGAGGGCTGGCACTTTTTCAGTGACATGACCTGGGGTGTGAAGCCTGCACCCCTCCAGCACCATGACCCGGGTGGCAGGGCTGGCACCTTGCGTTTTTATGACCTGGTAAAGAAGCTGGCACCACTTAGGTACATGACCAGGTGTGAGGCCTGGCAAAACCTTCAGGCCATGGCCAGGGTGTGGAGGGCTGGCACCCCATCAGGTGCCATGACCCGGCTAGAGGGCTGGGCATCCTTTAGTGACATGACCTGGGGTGTGAGGCCGGGCACCCTTTCAGTGCCATGGTGGGGGTGTGAGGGCTGGGCACCACACAGAGCGTGAACCGGGGTGAGGGGTCAAGCCCATTCAGCACCATGACCGGATGAGGGCCGACACCATTTAGTGACATGACCTGGGGTGTGGGGAGGCGGCACCCCTTCAGTGACATGACCTGGGGTTTGAGGCCAAAATTTATCAGCACTATGACCCGAGGTGTGAGGGCTGGGCACTGCCGCGTGACCCGGTGATGGCTGGCACCTTAGCCATGACCTGGGGTGTGAGGGGCTGGGCACCCTTCAGAAAGGAGCACCTTTTATGAGAGCTGTGCACCTTCAAAGACACATGACCGGGGTGAGGGCCAGCACCCTTTCAGTGACATGACCCGGGGGTGTGAGGGCTGGCACCTCCAGCACTATGACCTGGTGTGACGGCTGCACCTTAGTGCTATGACCCGGGGTGAGGGGCGGCACCCTTCAGTGTCATGAATCGGGGTGGGAGGGCTGGCACCTCTTTCAGTGCTAAGAAACGGGGTGTTAGCTGCCACCCCACAGCAAGCAAGTAACCGGGGTGAGGGCTGGCACCCCCTTCACATGGACCTGGGGGTGGGGAGGGTCGGGCACTCTTTTCAGTGAAATGAATCGGGTAGAGAAGGGGCACCCCCTTCAGCACTGGCGACCCTGGGTGTTAGGGCTGCTTGAATTCAGTGCCAATAATCGGGTGAGGGCCGGGCATTCTTCAGCACGCACTCCGTGAGGCTGGGAATAGCTTCAACCCCATGACCCTGTGTGGGAGGGCTGGGCACCCCACAGGTCCATGACCCAAGCCGCGGCTGTGGCACCCCCTTCAGGATGACCCGGGGTGTGAGGGCTGGCACCCTTAGTGACATGACCTGGAGGGGCTGCCGGGCACCTCCAGCACCATGACCGGGGTGTGAGGGCCAGGCACCCCTCTCAGTGCTACATGACCCGGGGTGTGAGGAAGCCGGGCACCCCTTTGTGGTCAGTGAACTGGGGTGTGAAGAAGGGCACCTCTCAGTGACATGACCTGGGGTGTGAGGCCGGGCACTTTTCAGTGACATGTGACCTGGGTGACGGCTGGGCACCCCTTCAGTGACATAACCCGTGTGAAGGCCGGGCACCCCATCAAGACCATGGACCCTGGGTCTGGGGTGTGAGGGCTGCACCGCTTCAGCACCATGACCCGGGTGTGAGGGCCAGGCACCCCTTCAGTGCCATGACCCGGAGTGTGAGGGCTTGGGACCCCTCCAGCACTCATGACTTGGGTGTGAGGGCCGGGCACTTTAGTGCCATGACCTGGGTGTGAGTTCCGGGCACCCCTTCAGTGACATGACCTGGGGTGGAGGCTGGCACCCCTTCAGTGCCATGAGACCGAGTGTGAGAGCCTGGCACCCCTTCAGTGACATGACCCGGGGTGTGACTGGCACCAGTGACAAGACCCGGGGTGAGGGCTGGCACCCCTTCAGCACCATGACCTGATGTGAGGGCTGGCACCCCTTCAGTGCCAGACCTGGTGACTGCGGGCACCCTTTCAGACAAGACCGGTGTGACCCCCGGGCACTTTCAGTGACAAGACCCTGGTGTGAGGCCTGGCAACCCCTTCAGCACCATGACCCGGGATGAGGGCCGGGCACCCTTCAGTGCCATGACCCGGGGTGAGGGCGGCACCCTTCAGTGTCAAGAATCGGGTTGTGAGGGCCGGGCACTTTCAGCCATGAAATGGGGTGAGGCCGGGCACCCCACAGTGCTGCGAACCGGGGTGGAGGGCCGGGCACCTCAGTACAATGAATCGGGGTGAGGGCAGGGCACCCTTCAGCACCATGATCGGGTGTGAGGGCCGGCACTAATCGAGCACCATGGCCCGGGATGTGAGGGCCGGACACCCTTTAGTGACATAACCCGGGCGTGACGGCCGGGCACCTCCAGTGACATCACCCGGGGTGTGAGGGCTGGGCACCCTCCAGGACCATGACCCGAGGTAGAGAACTGGCACCTTTAGTGCCATGAGAACCTGGGTGCGAGGGCCGGGCACCCCTTCAGTGTCATGAATCGGGGTGAGGGCCAGGCACCCTTTCAGTGCATGAAACGGGGTGTGAGGGCCGGGCACCCTTCAGCACCATGACCCAGGGTGTTAGGGCGGGCACCAATCGAGCACCATGGCCTGGGATGTGAGGGCCGACACCCTTTTAGTGATATGACCCGGTGTGTGAGGCCGGGCACCCCTTCAGTAACATGAACCGGGGTGTGAGGGCCGGGCACCCTTCAGTGACATGACCCGGGGTGTGAGGGCTGGCACCCTCCAGCACCATGACCCGGGTGTGACGGCCGGGCACCCCTTTAGTGCCATGTCCCGGGTGAGGGCGGGCACCTTCAGTGACATGACCCGGGGTGTGAGGGCCGGGCACCCCTTCAGTGACATGACCCGGGGTGTGAGGGCCGGGCACCCTTTCAGTGACATGACCTGGTATGAGGCTGGGCACCCTTAGTGCTATGACCGGGGTGTGAGGGCCGGGCACTTAGGTACATGACCAGGTGTGAGGGCCGGCAAACCTTCAGTGCCATGCCCAGGGGTGAGGGCCTGGCACCTCATCAGTGCCATGACCGGGGTGTGATGGACGGGCACCACTTCAGTGACATGATCCGGGGGTGAGGGCATCCATTTAGTGACATGACCCGGGGTGTGAGGGCCGGGCACCCTTCAGCACCATGACCTGGTGTGAGGCCGGTCTCCCTTCAGTGCCATGACCCGGGATGAGGGCTGGGCACCCTTTCAGTGACATGACCAAGGGTGTGAAGACCGGGCACCCGTTCAGTGCCATGAATCGGGGTGATGTCCGGGCACCTTCAGTGTCACGAATCGGGGTGGAGGGCCGGCACCCTTTCAGTGCCATGAAATGGGGTGTGAGGGCTGGGCACCCTACATTGCTGCGGGTGTGAGGGCTGGGCACCCTTCAGCACCATGACCTGGGGTGTGACGGCGGCACCCTTCAGTGACATGACCCGGGTTTGAGGGCCGGGCATCCTTTCAGTGACATGACCCGGGGTGTGAGGGCTGGGCACCCTCCAGCACCATGACCTGTGACGGCCGGGCACCTTTTAGTGCCATGACCCGGGGTGGAGGGGCGGCACCCCTTCAGTGTCATGAATCGGGGTGTGAGGCCGGGCACCCATTCAGTGCCATGAAAGGGGTGGAGGCCGGGCACCCCTACAGTGCTGCGAACCGGGGTGTGATGGCTGGCACCCCTTCAGCTCCAAGGTGGTTGTGAGGACCAGGAACCGCTTCAACCCCATGACCCAGGGTGAGGTCCGGCACCCCTTTAGTGCACATGACCCGGGGTGTGAAGGCCATGCACCTTTTCAGTGACATGACCCGGGGTGGAGGCCAGACACCCCTTCAGTGCATGACCAGGAGTGTGAGAACTGTGCATCCTTCAGTGACATGACCCGGGTGTGAGGGCCGGGCACTTTCAGTGACATGATCCATGTGAGGGCCGGGCACCCCTCCAGCACCATGACCTGGGTGACGGCGGGCACCCCTTTAGTGCCATGACCTGGGATGAGGGCTGGGCACCCTTCAGTGTCATGAATCGGGGTGGAGGCCTGGCACCCTTTCAGTGCCATGAAACGGGGTGTGAGGCCGGGCACCCTACAGTGCTGCAAACCGGGGTGTGTGGAGGCTGGGCACCCCTTCACATGACCTGGGGTGTGAGGGTCGGGCACCCTTCAGTGCCAAGAATCGGGGTGTGAGGGCCGGGCACCCCATCAACACCATGACTGGGGTGTGAGGCGGGCACTTCAGGTCCATGACCTGGGTGTCATGGCTGTGCACCCCTTCAGTGACATGAACGGGGTGTGAGGGCCGGGCACCCCTTTAGTGACATGACCTGAAGGCGGCACCCTCCAGCCCCATGACTGGGTGAGGCCAGGCACCCCTTCAGTGCTACCGGGGTGTGAGGCTGGCACCCCTTCAGGACATGACCCGGGGTGTGAGAGGGCCGGGCACCCTTTCAGTGACATGACCTGGGATGTGAAGGCCCGGCACCCTTCAGTGACATGACCTGTGTGGCCGGGCAACCCTCCAGCATCATAACCCGGGGTGTGAGGGCCAGGCACCCCTTTAGTGCTATGACTCGGGTGTGAGGGCCGGGCACCACTTTAGGTACATGACCAGGTGTGAGGGCCGGGCAACCTTTCATGCGGCCAGGGCTGTGAGGGCGGGAACCTCATCAGTGCCATGACCAAGGGTGTGAGGACGGGCACCTGTTCATTGCCATGAATCGGGTGTGATGTCCGGGGACCCCTTCAGCTCCATGACCCGGATGTGAGGGCGGGCACCCTTTCAGTGACATGACCCGTGGTGTGAGGGCCGGGCACCTTTCAGTGACAAGACCTGGTGTGAGGCTGGGCACCTTCAGCACCAAGACCCGGGGTGGAGGGCTGGCCCCCAGCAATCCCGGTGTGAGGACTGGGCACCTTTCAGTGACATGACCCGGGGTGAGGGCCGGGCACCCTTCCAGCACCATGACCTGGGGTGTTAGGGGCTGGCCCCTTCAGTGCCATGACCCGGGTGAGAGGGGGCACCCCTTCAGTATCAGGAATCGGGGTGTGAGGGCCAGGCACCCTTTCAGTGCCATGAAACGGGGTGTGAGGGCCGGGAACCCCTACAGTGCTGCTGAACTGGGTGTGAGGGCCGGGCACCATTTCAGTGCCAGTGAACCGGGGTGTGTGAGGTCTAGGCACCCCTTCAGCACCATGTCCCAGGGTGTGAGGGCGGGCACCAATCCTGCACCATAGCCGGATGTGAGGGCCGGACACCTTCAGTGACATGACCCGGGTGTGACGGCCGGGCACCCCTTCAGTGATACCCGGGGTGTGAGGGCCACCCCATCAGCACCATGACCCGGGGTGTGAGGGCCAGGCACCCCTTCAGTGCCATGACCCTGAGTGTGAGAACTGTGCACCTCAGTTTCATGACCCAGGGTGTGAGGGCTGGCAACCTTTCAGTGACATGACCCTGGGTGTGAGGGCTGGGCACCCTCCAGCACCATGACCCGGGTGAGGGCCGGCACCCTTTCAGTGCCATGAATCGGGGTGGAGGCCGGGCACCACTTTAGGTACATGACCCGGTAGAGGTCGGGCACCCCTCCAGCACCATGGCCCGGGTGAGGGGCCGGCACCCTTTCAGTGACATTACCCGGGGTGTGAGGGCCTGGCACCCCCAGCACCATGGCCCGTGGTGAGGGCCGGGCACCCTTTCAGTGCCATGAATCGGGGTGTGAGGCCGGGCACCACTTTAGGTACATGACCAGTGAGGGCCGGGCACCCCTTCAGTGCCATGACCCGGAGGTGAGAGCTGGGCACCCCTCCAGCACCATGACTTGGTGTGAGGGCCGGGCACCCCTTTAGTGACATGACCTGGGGTGTGAGGGCCTGCACCCTTCAGTACCATGACCCGAAGTGTGAGAGCTGGGCACCCTTCAGTGACATGACCTGGGTGAGGGCCGGGCACCCTTTCAGTGCCATGAAATGGGTGTGAGGGCCGGCCACCCCTACAGTGCTAACCGGGGTGTGAGGGCCGGGCACCTTTCAGTGACATGACCCGGGGTGTGAGGGCCGGGCACCCCTTCAGCACCATGACCCGGGATGTGAGGCCGGGCACCCATCATGCCATGAACTGGGTGTGAGGGCTGGCACCCTTTCAGTGTCATGACCCGGGGTGTGAGGGCCGGGCACCCCTTCAGCACCATGACCCGGGATGTGAGAGGGCTGGCACCCCTTCAGTGCCATGAACTGGGTTGTGAGGGCTGGCACCCTTTCAGTGTCAAGAATCGGGGAGTGAGGGCCGGGCACCCTTCAGTGCCATGAAATCGGGGTGGGAGGGCCGGGCACCCCTACAGTGATGCGAACCGGGGTGGAGGGCCGGGCACCCTTTCAGTACCATGAATCGGGGTGTGTGAGGGCAGGGCACCCTTCAGCACCTAGAACTGGGTGTGAGGGCTGGCACCCTTTCAGTGCCATGAAATGGGGTGAGGGCTGGGCACCCCACATTGCTGCGAGAACTGGGGTGGAGGGCGGGCACCCCTTCAGCACTACACCAGGGTGTGAGGGCTGGGCACCAATCGAGCACCATGGCCTGGTGTGAGGGCCGGACACCCTTTTAGTGACATGACCCGGGGTGTGACGGCCGGGCACCCCTTCAGTGACATTACCCGGGTTTGAGGGCCGGGCACCCATCAGCACCATGACCCGAGGTGTGATGGCCACCGCTTCAGCACCATGACGGGGTGTGAGGTCCAGGCACCCCTTCAGTGCCATGACCCGGAGGTGAGAGCTGTGCACCCCTTCAGTGACATGAATCGGGGTGTGAGGGTCGGGCACCCCTTCAGTGAATGAATCGGGTGAGGGCTGGGCACCCCTTCAGCACCATGACCCAGGTGTTTAGGGCCGGGCCGAATCTAGTGCCAATAATCCGGGTGAGGGCCGGGCACCCCATCAGCACCACGACCCTGGGTGTGAGGGCAGGAACGCTTCAACCCCATGACCCTGGGTGCGAGGCTGGCACCCTTTAGTCCATGACCGGGGTGTTGCAGGCTGAGCACCCCTTCAGTGACATGACCCGGGGTGTGAGGGCCGGGCACCCTTAGTGACATGACCCGGGGTGTGAAGGCCTGCACCTCCAGCACCATGACCCCGGGGTGTTAGGGCCAGGCACCTCAGTGCTGACCTGGGGTGTGAGGCCGGGCACCCCTTTAGTAGCATGAACCGGGTGAGGCCGGGCACCCTTTCAGTGACATGATCCGGGGTGTGGGGGACGGCACCCTCCAGCACCATGACCTGGGTACGGCCGGGCACCCCTTTAGTGCCACAAGCGAACGGGGTGTGACAGGGCACCCCTACAGTGCTGCAAACCGGGGTGTGAGGGCCGGGCACCCCTTCATGACCTGGGGTGAGGGTCGGGCACCCCTTCAGTGCCAAGAATCGGGGTGTGAGGGCCGGGCACCCCATCAACACCATGACTCGGGGTGTGAGGGCCGGGCACTTTTAGGTCCATGACCGGGGTGTCATGCGGTGCACCCCTTCAGTGACATGAACCGGGTGTGAGGGCCGGCACCCCTTTAGTGACATGACCGGGGTGAAGGCCGGGCACCTCCAGCCCCATGACCCGGTGTGTGAGGGCCAGGCACCCTTCAGTGCCATGACCCGGGGTGTGAGGCCGGGCACCTTCAGTGACATGACCCGTGTGAGGGCCGGGCACCCTTTCAGTGACATGACCCGGGATTGAGGCCCGGCACCCCTTCAGTGACATGACCCGTGTGAAGGCCGGGCAACCCTCCAGCATTAACCCGGGTATGAGGGCCAGGCACCCCTTGTGCTATGACTCGGGGTGTAGGGCCGGGCACCACTTAGGTACATGACCAGGGGTGTGAGCCGGGCAAACCTTCAGTGCCATGGCCAGGGGTGGAGGGCCGGGCACCTCATCAGTGCCATGACCAGGGTGTGAGGACCGGGCACCCGTTCACATTGCGAATCGGGGGTGATGCCTGGGACCCCTTCAGCTCCATGATCCGGTATGTGAGGGCAGGGCACCCTTTCAGTGACATGACCCGTGGTGAGGGCCGGGCACCCTTTCAGTGACAAGACCTGGGGTGTGAGGCCGGGCACCCCTTCAGCACCATGACCCGGGGTGAGGCTGGCCCCCTTCAGTGCCATGTCCTGGAGGACTGCACCTTTCAGTGACATGACCCGGGGTGAGGGCCGGGCACTTTCCAGCACCATGACCCGGGGTGTGAGGGCCGGGCCCCTTCAGTGCCATGACCCGGGGTGAGAGCCGGGCACCCCTTCAGTATCAGGAATCGGGGTGTAGGGCCAGGCACCCTTCAGTGCCATGAAACGGGGTGTGAGGCCGAACCCCTACAGCGCGAACCGGGGTGTGAGGGCCGGGCACCATTTCAGTGCCATGAACGGGGTGAGGTTCGGGCACCCCTCACACCATGTCCCAGGTGTGAAGGGCACCAATCCTGCACCATGAACCCGGGATGTGAGGGCCGGACACCCCCAGTGACATGACCCGGGGTGACGGCCGGGCACCCTTCAGTGACATGACCCGGGGTGGCCGGGCACCCCTTCAGTGACATTACCCGATGTGAGGGCCGGCACCATCAGCACCATGACCCGGGGTTTAGGGCCGGGCACTGCTTCAGCACCATGACCCGGGGTGGAGGGCTAGCACCCCTTCAGTGCCGACCCTGAGTGTGAGAGCTGTGCACCCTTCAGTGATGACCTGGGGTGAGGGCAGGCACCTTTCAGTGACATCACCCGGGTGTGAGGGCTGGGCACCCCTCCAGGACCATGACCCGAGGTGTAGAGAACTGGCACCCCTTTAGTGCCATGACCCGGGGTGAGGGCCGGGCACCCCTTCAGTGTCATGAATCGGGTGATGGCCAGGCACCCTTTCAGTGCTGAAACGGGGTGTGAGGGCGGGCACCCCTTCAGCACCATGACCCAGGGTGTTAGGGCCGGGCACCACCGAGCACCATGGCCCGGGATGAGGGCCGGACACCCTTTTAGTGATATGACCCGGGTGTGACGGCCGGGCACCCCTTCAGTGACAAGGTGTGAGGTCCAGGCACCCCTTCAGTGCCATGACCCGGAGTGTGAGAGCTGTGCACCCTTCAGTGACATGAACCGGGTGAGGGCGGGCACCTTTCAGTGACATGACCGAGGAGGGCTGGGCACCCTCCCAGCACCATGACCCGGGTGTGACGGCAGGCACCTTTAGTGCCATGATCCGGGGTGTGCGGCCGCACCCTTTCAGTGACATGACCCGGGGTGTGAGGGCCGGCTCGAATTCAGTGCACAATCGCGGGTGTGAGGGGCGGGACCGCTTCAACCCCATTACCCTGGGTGTGAGGGCCAGGCACCTTGATCCATGATCCAGGGGTGTCATGGCCCGTGCACCTTCAATGTTTATGACCCGGGGTGTGAAAGGGGCCGGGCACCCTTTAGTGACATGACCCGGGGGTGTGAAGGCCGGGCACCCCTCTAGCACCATGACCCGGGGTGTGAGGCCAGGCACCCCTTCAGTGCCATGACCCAGGGGTGTGAGGCACCCTTTAGTGGCATAGACAGGGTGTGAAGGACAGGCACCCTTTCAGTGACATGACCCAGGATGTGAGGCGGGCACCCCTTCAGTGACATGACCTGGGGTGTGACGGCCGGGGCACCCCTTCAGTGACATGACCTGGGGTGTGAAGGCCGGGCACCCCATCAGGACCTGGTCCGGGGTGTGAGGCCGGGCACCCCATCAGGACCATGACCCGGGGTGTGAGGCCGGACATGCCACCATGACCAGAGGTGTGAGGTCAGGCACCTTCAGTGCCATGACCCAGGTGTGAGAGCTTGGCACCCCTCCAGCACCATGACTTGCTTGGGGTTGTAGGGGCCAGAGCACCTTAGTGCCATGACCCAGGGGTGTGAGTTCGGGCACCCCTTCAGTGACGTGACCCAGGGTGTGAGGGCCCGGCACCCTTCAGTGCCATGACCCGGAGTGTAAGAACTGGCACCTTCAGTGACATGACCCAGGGTGTGAGGCCAGGCACGCTTTCAGTGACATGACCCGGGGTGTGAGGGCGGGCACCCTTTCAGTGTCAGAATCAGGGGTGTGAGGGCGGGCACCCCTTTCAGTGCCATAGAGAAATGGGGTGTGAGGCCGGGCACCCCTACAGTGCTGCAGACCGGGGTGGCGAGGCGACACCCTTTCAGTACCATGAATCAGGTGTGAGGGCAGAGGGCACCCCTTCAGCACCATGAAGCGGGGTGTGAGGGCCGGGCACCAATCGAGCACCATGGCCCCGGGATGTGAAGGCCGGACACCCCTTTAGTGACATGACCCGGTGTGTGACGGCCAGGGGCACCTTCAGTGACATGACCCGGGGTGCAGGCCAGGCACCCCTTCAGTGTCATGAATCGGGGTGTGAGGCGGGCACTACAATGCTGCGAACCGGGGTGTGAGGCTGGGCACCTTCGCTGACCCAGGTGTTGGGGCCAGCTTCAGGAATTCAGTGCCAGAATCAGGGGTGTGAGGGGCGGGCACCCCGTAGCACCATGACCAGAGGTGGCGAGGGCCAGGGTGCCTCGGTGCCATGACCCGGGGTGTGAGCAGAACCTCTTCGTGTCACGAATCGGTGTAGAGGCGACACCCCTTTCAGTGCCGAAGCGGGGTGGGCGGGCACCTTCAGCACCATGACCCAGCAGGGTGTGAGGGCGGGCACCAATCAGCACCATGGCCCGGGATGTGAGGGCCGGACACCTTTAGTGATATGACCGGGGTGTGACGGCAGGCACCCCTTCAGTGACATGACCCGGGGTGTGAGGTCCAGGCACCCCGCCAGTGCCATGACCCGGAGTGTGAAACTGTGCACCCCTTCAGTGACATGAACCGGGGTGTGAGGGGCTGAGCACCCTTTCCAGTGACAGGCCAGGGTGAGGCTGAGCACACCCCTCCCTTTCCCTTGACCCAGGTGTGACGGCCGGAGCACCCCTTCAGTGCCATGCCCAGGATGTGAGGGCCGGGCACTCATCAGTAGGCCACCAGCCAGGGTTTGAGGGCCGGGCACCCGTTCAGTGAGCATGACCCGGGGTGTGGTGGGCACCCTTCAGTGACATGACCCGGGGTGTGAGCCGGGCACCCCTCCAGCACCATGACCCCAGGGGTGTGAGGGCCAGGGACCTTTAGTGCTATGACCCGGGGTGCTTGAACCAGGCACCACTTGGAGAGTACATGACCAGGGTGTGTGAGGGCCTATGAAACCTCAGTGCCATGGCCAGGGGTGTGAGCCGGGCACCTCATCAGTGCCAAGACCCGGGGTGTGATGGGCCAGGAGCCACTTCAGTGACATTATTATCCGGGGAGTGTGAGCCGGGCATCGCTTTAGTGACATGACCCGGGGTGTGAGGCCAGGCACCCCTTCCAGCACCATGACCCGGGGTGTGAGGCTGGGCTCCCCCTTCAGTGCCATGACCCGGGGTGTGAGGAACTGGGCACCCTTTCAGTGACGCATGACCAAGAGGGTGAGCACCCGTTCAGTGCTGGAATAGGGGTGTGATGTCCGGCACCCCTTCAGTGTCGCGAATCGGGGTAAACGCCGGGCACCCTTTCAGTGACCTGACCCGATGGGAGGCTGGCACCTTCAGTGACATGACCTGGGGGACGGCCGGGCACCCCTACAGTGACATGACCCGGGGTGTGAAGGCCGGGCACCCATCAGGACCATGACCCGGGGTGTGAGGGCGGCACCGCTCAGCACCATGACCCGGGTGTGAGGGCCAGGCACCCTCAGTGCCATGACCGAGTGTGAGAGCTTGCATCCCTCCAGCACCATGACTTGGCGTGTGGAGGGCCGGGCACCTTAGTGCCATGACCCGGGGTGGAGTTCGGGCACCCCTTCAGTGACATGACCCGGGGTGTGAGGGCCGGGGACCCCTTCAGTGCCATGACCCGAGTGTGAGAGCTGGGCACCCCTTCAGTGACATGACCCGGGGTGTGAGGGCCGGGCACCCTTTCAGTGACATGACCCGGGTGTGAGGCCGGGCACCCTTCAGCACCATGACCCGGGATGTGAGGGCCGGGCACCCCATCAGTGCCATGAACCGGGTGTGAGGGCCGGGCACCTTCAGTGTCAAGAATCGGGGTGTGAGGGCCGGGCACCTCAGCACCATGACCCGGGATGTGAGGCCGGGCACCCCTTCAGTGCCATGAACGGGCTGTGAGGGCCGGGCACCCTTTCAGTGTCAAGAATCGGGGTGAGGGCCGGGCACCTTCAGTGCCATGAAATGGGGTGTGAGGCCGGGCACCCCTACAGTGATGCGAACCGTGTGAGGGCCGGCACCCTTTCAGTACCATGAATCGGGGGTGGAGGGCAGGGCACCCCTCAGCACCATGAACCGGGGTAGGCCGGGCACCCTTTCAGTGCCATGAAATGGGGTGTGAGGTGGGCACCCTACATTGCTGCGAACCGGGGTGTGAGGGCCGGGCACCCTTCAGCACCATGACCGTGTGAGGGCGGGCACCAATCGAGCACCATGGCCTGGGATGTGAGGGCCGGACACCCCTTTAGTGACATGACCCGGGGTGTGACGGCCGGGCACCCTTCAGTGACATGACCTGGGTTTGAGGGCCGGGCACCCCATCAGCACCATGACCCAGAGGTGTGAGGGCCGGCACCGCTTCAGCACCATGACCCGGGGTGTGAGGTCCAGGCACCCCTTCAGTGCCATGACCCGGAGGTGAGAGCTGTGCACCCTTCAGTGAATGAATCGGGTGTGAGGGCTGGGCACCCTTCAGCACCATGACCCAGGGTGTTAGGCCGCCTGAATTCAGTGCCAATAATCGGGGTGAGGGGCGGGCACCCCATCAGCACCACGACCTGGGTGTGGGGCAGGGAACCGCTTCAACCCCATGACCCTGGGTGCGAGGGCTGGCACCCTTAGGTCCATGACCCGGGGTGTCATGGCCGTGCACCCCTTCAGTGACATGACCCGGTGTGAGGCCGGGCACCCTTTAGTGACATGACCCGTGAAGCTGGCACCCTCCAGCACCATGACCTGGGGTGTTAGGCCAGGCACCCCTTCAGTGCCATGACTGTGTGAGGCCGGGCACCCCTTTAGTAGCATGAACTGGGTAAAGGCACCCTCAGTGACCTGACCCGGGATGTGAGGGCTGGCACCCTTCAGTGACATGACCCGTGTGACGGCCTGGCACCCCACAGTGACATGACCTGGGGTGTGAAGGCCGGGCACCCATCAGGACCATGACCCGGAGGTGACGGCTGGCACCTTAGCCATGACCTGGGTGTGAGGGGCCGGGCACCCCTTCAGTGTCATGAATCGGGGTGAGGGGTCGGGCACCCCTTCAGTGAAATGAATCGGGTATGAGGGCTGGGCACCCCTCAGCACCATGACCCAGGGTGTTAGGGGGCTGCTCATCAGTGCCAATAATCGGGGTGGGGGCCGGCACCCATCAGCACCACGACCCTGGGTGTGAGGGCTGGGAACCGCTTCAACCCCATGACCCTGGGTGTGAGGCCTGGCACCTTTAGGTCCATGACCCGGGGTGTCATGGCCGTGCACCCCTTCAGTGACATGACCTGGGGGTGGAGGCCGCACCCCAGTGACATGACCCGGGTGAAGGACGGGCACCTCCAGCACCATCCCGGTTAGAGGGCCAGGCACCCTTCAGTGCCATGACCCGGGGTGGGAGGGCGGGCACCCCTTAGTAGCATGAACTGGGGTGTAAAGGCCAGGCACTTTCAGTGACCTGACCCGGGTGTAGGGCTGGCACCCCATCAGCACCACGACCCTGGGTGTGAGGGCTGGGAACCTGCCCAACCCCATGACCCTGGGTGTGAGGGGGTGGCACCTTTAGGTCCATGACCTGGGTGTCATGGCTGCACCCCTTCAGTGACATGACGGGGTGTGAGGCCGGGCACCCCTTGATGACATGACCTGGGGTGTGAAGGCCGGGCACCCTCCAGCACCATGACCTGGGTGAGGGCCAGGCACCAATTCAGTGCCATGACCTGGGTGTGAGGGTTGGCACTTTAGTAGCATGAACCGGGGTGTAAGGCCGGGCACCCTTTCATGACCTGACCTGGATGTGAGGGCCGGGCACCCCTTCAGACATGACCTGGGTGTGACGGCCGGCACCCCTACAGTGACATGACCCGGGGTGTGAAGGCCGGGCACCCATCAGGACCATGACCTGGGTGTGGAGGGCGGGGCACCGCTTCAGCACCATGACCCGGGGTGTGAGGGCCAGGCACCCCTTCAGTGCCATGACCCGGAGGTGAGAGCGTGGCATCCCTCCAGCACCATGACTTGGGTGTGGGGCTGGCACCCCTTCAGTGACATGACCCGGGGTGTGAGGGCCGCACCCCTTCAGTGCCATGACCCGGAGTGAGAGCTGGGCACCCCTTCAGTGACATGACCCGGGGTGTGAGGGCCGGGCACCTTTCAGTGACATGACCCGGGGTGTGAGGGCCGGGCACCCCTTCAGCACCATGAACCGGGATGAGGGCTGGGCACCCCTTCAGTGCCATGAACCGGGGTGAGGGCTGGCACCCTTTCAGTGTCAAGAATCGGGGTGAGGGCCGGGCACCCTTCAGAACTGACCCGATGTGAGGGCCGGGCACCCCTTCAGTGCCATGAACCGGGTGTGAGGGCCGGCCACCCTTCAGTGTCAAGAATTGGGTGAGGGCGGGCACCCCTTTCAGTGCCATGAAATGGGTGTGGAGGCCGGGCACCCCGTGATGCGAACCGGGGTGTGAGGGCCGGGCACCCTTTCAGTACCATGAACCGGGGTGTGAGGGCAGGGCACCCTTCAGCACCATGAACTGTGAGGGGGCACCAATCGAGCACCATGACCCGGGATGTGAGGGCCGGACAACCTTAGTGACATGACCCGTGTGACGGCCGGGCACCTTCAGTGACATGACCCGTGTGAGGGCCGGGCACCCCATCAGCACCATGACCTGGGTTTAGGCCGGGCACTGCTTCAGCACCATGACCTGGGATGTGAAGGCCAGGCACCCCTTCAGTGCCATGACCCGGTGTATGAGAGCGTGCACCCTGTGCTATGACCCGGGTGTGAGGGCGGGACACCACTTTAGGTACATGACCAGGGGTTGAGGACCGGCAAACCTTCAGTGCCATGGCAGGGGTGGGGAGGCTGGCACTATCAGTGCCATGATCCGGGGTGTGAGGGCTGGGCACCACTTCAGTGACATGACCCGGGGTGGAGGCCGGGCACCGCTTAGTGATAATGACCCGGGGTGTGAGGCTGGGCACCCCTTCAGTGACATGACCAAGGGTAGAGGACTGGCACCTGTTCAGTGCCATGAATCGGGGTGTGATGTCGGGCACCCTCCAGCACCATGGCCTGGGGTGAGAGGGCCGGGCACCATCAGTGACATGACCCGGGGTGGCGGGCACCCTCCAGCACCATGGCCTGGGGTGTGAGGGCCAGGCACCCTTCAGTGTCATGACCTGATGTGTTAGGGCCTGACACCCTCCAGCACACAAGGCCCGGGCTGTGAGGGCCGGGCACCTCCAGCCATGACCCGGGTGTGAGGGCCAGGCACCCATTCAGTGCCACACCAGGGGTGGGAGGCCGGGCAAAGTTTCAGTGCCATGGCCAGGGGTGAGGCCGGGCACCATCAGCCATGACCTCGGGTGTGAGGCCGTGCACCCCTTTAGTGACATGACCCGGTGAAGGCCGGCACCCCTCCAGCACCATGACCGGGGTAGTGAGGGCCAGACACCCCTTCAGTTCCATGACCCGGGGTGTTAGGGCCGGCACCTTTCAGAGCCAAGGAAACGGGGTGTGAGGGCCGGGCACCCCACAGTAAAGGTGAACCGGGGTGTGAGGGCCCGGCACCCCTTCACATGACCTAGGGTGAGGGTCACACCCCTTCAGTGAAATGAATCGGGTGTAGGGCTGGGCACCCTTCAGCACCATGACCCAGGGTGTTAGGGCCGGGCCTCGATTTCAGTGCCAAGAATCAGGTTGTGAGGGCCGGGCACCCCATCAGCACCACGACCCGGGGGTGTGAGGGCTGGCACTCTGTCCATGACCCGTGCTGGCTGCACCCCTTCAGTGACATGACCCGGAGTGTGAGGGCCGGCACCCTTTAGTGACATGACCTGGGGGAAGGCCGGGCACCCCTCCAGCACCATGACCTGGGTGTGAGGGCCAGGCACCTCTTCAGTGCCATGATCCGGGGTCTGAGGGCGGGCACCCCTTCAGTGACATGACCCGGGGTGTGAGGCCGGGCCCCTTTCAGTGTCATGACCCGGGTGAGGGCCGGGCACCCCTTCAGTGTCATGACCCGGATGTGTCAGGGCCTGACACCTCCAGCATCATGGCCGGGGTGTTAGGGCCAGGCACCCTCCAACCATGACCGTGTGAGGGCCATGCACCTCTTCAGCCATGACCAGGGGTGAGAGTCGGCAAAGCTTCAGTGCCATGGCGGTGTGGAGGGGCCAGGCACCCCTTATGCCATGAAACGGGGGGTGTGGAGCACCAGCACCATACATTGCTTTGAACTGGGGTGTGAGGTGGGCACCCCTTCACAAGACCCGGGTGTCAGTGGGCACCCTCCAGCACCATGACCCTGGAGTAGAGGCCGGGCAGTCCATAAGTGACATGAAACGGGTTTAGGGCCGGGCACCCATTCAGTGACATGAACGTGTGGGGGCAGGGCTCCCTACAGTGTTATGAACTGGGTGTGAGGGCCGGGCACCTTTCACATGACCGGGGTGTAAGGGCCGGGCACCCCTTCAGCACCATGACCGGAGTGTGAGGGCCAGGCACCCCTTCAGTGCCATGACCCGGTGAGAGCTGGGCACCCTTCAGTGACATGACCTGGTGTGAGAGCCGGGCCCCTTTCAGTGACATGACCCGGGGTGTGAGGGCGGGCACCCTTCAGCACCATGACCCGGGATATCATGGCTCTGCACCCCATCAGTGACATGACCCGGGGTGTGAGGGTCGTGCACCCCTTAGTGACAACCTGGGTGTGAAGGCTGGGCACCCTTCCAGCGCCATGACCTGGGTGAGGCCGCACCCCTTCAGTGCCATGACCCGGGGGTGTGAGGGCCGGGCACCCCTACAGTGCTGCGAACCGGGGTGTGAGGGCCGGGTACCCCTCTCACATGACCTGGGGTGTGAGTGGCACCCCTTCATTGAAATGAATCGGTGTGAGGGCTGGGCACCCCTTCAGCACCATGACCCAGGGTGTTAGGCCGGCCTGATTTCAGTGCCAAGAATCAGGGTGTGAGGCCGGGCACCCCATCAGCACCATGACCTGGGGTGAGGACGGGAACGCTTCAACCCCATTACCCGGGTGATTGCAGGCACCCTTAGTGATATGACCTTGGTGTGAAGGCCGTGCACCCCTCCAGCACCATGACCTGGGTGTGAGGGCCAGGCACTCTTCAGTGCCATGACCGGGGTGAGGGCGGGCATCCTTCAGTGACAAGACCCAGGGTGAGGGCCGGGCACCCTCAGTGACATGACCCCTGTGTGAGGGCTGGGCACCCCTCCAGCCCCATGACCCGGGTGTGAGGGCCGGGCACGTTTCAGTGACATGACCCGGGGTGTGAAGGCCGGGCACCTCCAGCACCATGAGACCGGGGTATGAGGGCCGGGCACCCCTTTAGTGCTATGACCCGGGGTGTGAGGGCCGGGCACCACTCTTTAGAACATGACCAGGGGTTTGAGGGCGGGCAAACCTTCAGTGCCATGGCCAGGGATGAGGGTCGGGCACCTCATCAGTGCCATGACCAGGGGTGTGAGGGCTGGGCACCACTTCAGTGACATGACCCGGGGGTGTGAGAGCCGGTCACCCTTTCAGTGACATGACCTGGGGTGAGGGCCGGGCACCCCTTCAGCACCATGACCCCGGGTGTGAGTGCCGGTCACCCCTTCAGTGCCATGACCTGGTGAGGGCCGGGCACCCCTTCAGTGTCACGAATCGGGGTGGAGGCCAGGCACCCTTCTGTGACATGACCTGGGTGTGAGGCGGGCACCCCTCTATGATATGACATGGGGTGTGAAGGCCGGGCACCCCTCCAGCACCAGAGCCCGGTGTGATGGCCAGAAACTCTTCAGCAAGACCCGTGGTGGAGGGGCAAACCCTTCAGTGACATGACCGGGGTGTGAGGCCACCTTTCAAACATGACCTGGGTGTGAGGGCCGGGCACCCTCAGTGACATGACCCGGGTGTGAGGGTCGGGCAACCCCTCCAGCACCGTGACTAGGGGTGTGAGGGCCGGGCACCCTTTCAGTGACATGACCAGGTGTAGCGTCGGCACCCTCCAGCATCACACCGGGGATGAGGGCCGGGCGCCTTTAGTGCGGCATCCTGCAGGGTCAAGGTCTCGCGGCACGACGGGTTTGAGGGGCCGGCAAACCTTCAGCATGGCGGTGTGGGTGAGGACGGGCACCCGTTCAGTGCGAATCGGGGTGATGTCCGGGCACTCCAGCACCATGGCCCGGGTGTATGGGCCGGGCACCTTTCTGCGACATGACCCGGGTGTGAGGGCCGAGCACCCTCCAGCACCATGGCCTGGGGTGTGAGGGCCGGGCACCCTTCAGTGTCATGACCTGGATGTTAGGGCCTGACACCTCCAGCACCATGGACCGGGGGTGAGGCGGGCACCCTCCAAACCATGACTGTGTGAGGAAGGCACCCCTTCAGTGCCATGACCAGGGGTGTGAGGGCCAAAGCTTGCCATGACTGGGGTGTGAGGGCGGGCAAAGCCAGTGCCATGGCCAGGGTGTGGAGGCCGGGCACTAATAGTGCAGACCCAGGTGTGAGGGCCGGCACCCCTGCCATGAAAAGGGGTGTGAGTGACGGGCACCAACACATTGCTTGAACCAGTGGAGGGTGGGGCACACCTTCATAAGACCCTGGGTGTCAGGGCTGGGCACCTCCAGCACTGACCGGTGTGACCGGGCACTCAGTGACATGACCTGGGGTGTGAAGGACGGGCACCCTCCAGCACCATGACCTGGGTATGAGGGGCCAGGCACCCATTCAGTGCCATGACCAGGGGTGTGAAGGCCGGGCAAAGCTTCAGTGCCATGGCCAGGGGTGGAGGGCGGGCACCTCATCAGCGCCATGACCAGGTGTGAGGCTGGGCACCCTTTCAGTGACATGACCGGGTGTGAGGTCGGCACCTTCAGCACCATGACCGGTGTCATGGCCGTGCACCCTTCAGTGACATGACCTGGGTGTGAGGGCTGGCACCTTAGTGACACACCTGTGGGCATCCCTCCAGCACCATGACCTGTAGTGAGGGCCAGGCACCCCTTCAGTGCCATGACCCGGGGTGAGGGCAGGCACCCATTCAGTGCCATGAAACGGGTGTGATGGCCGGGCACCCCTACAGTGCTGCGAACTGGGTGAGAGGCCGGGTACCCCTTCACATGACCTGGGGTGTGAGGGTCGGGCACCCCTTCAGTGAAATGAATCGGTAGGTGGCTGGGCACCCCTTCAGCACCATGACCCAGGGTGTTAGGCCGCTCGATTTCAGTGCAAGAATCAGGGTGTGAGGGGCCGGGCACCCCTTCAGTGTCATGACTGGATGTGTCAGGGCCTGACACCCTCCAGCGCCATGGCCGGGTGTGAGGCCGGGAACCCCTCCAGAACCATGACCCGGTGGTGAGGGCCAGGCACCTTTCAGTACCATGACCAGGGGTGTGAGGGCCGGGCAAGCCTCAGTGCCATGGCCAGGGGTGTGAGGGCCGGGCACCCCTATGCCATGAAACGGGGTGTGAGTGACCGCACCTACATTGCTTTGAACCAGGGTGTGAGGGTGGCACCTTCACAAGACCCGGGCAGCAGGCTGGGCACCCTCCAGCACCATGACCCGGAGTGTGAGGGCCGGGCAGTCCAAAGTGACATGAACTGTTTAGGGCCGGGCACCCTTTTAGTGACATGACCTGGGGTATGAAGGCCGGGCACCTCCAGCACCATGACCCGGGGTGGAGGGCCGGGCACCCCTTCTGTGACATGACCCGGGGGTGTGAGGCCTGGCACCATTTAGTGACATGACCTGGGGTGTGGCCAGCACCCTCCAGCACCATGAGCCCGGGGTGATGGCCAGGAAACTCTTCAGTGCCATAACCCGAGTAGGCCGGGCCTTCAGTGACCTGACCTGGTGTGAGGGCTGCACCTTTCTGTGACATGACCCGGTGTGAGGGCCGGGCACCCCTCCAGCACCATGGCCCGGTGTGAGGCTGGGCACCCTTTCTGTGACATGACCGGGTGTGAAGGCCGGGCACCCCTCCAGCACCATGACCCGGGGTATGAGGGCCGGGCACCCCTTTAGTGCTATGACCTGGTGTGAGAGCGGCACCACTATAGGTACATGACCAGGGGTTTGAGGCCGGGCAAACCTTCAGTGCCATGGCCAGCGTGTGAGGGCCGGGCACTCATTAGTGCCATCACCGGTGTGAGGGCTGGTCACCACTTCAGTGACATGACTCGGGTGTGAGGGCCGGGCACCGCTTAGTGACATGACCGTGTGGACGGGCACCTTCAGCACCATGACCGGGGTGAGAGGGCTGGCCTTCAGTGCCATGACCCGGGTTTGAGGGCTAGGCACCCCTTCAGTGACATGACAAGGGTGGGGACCGGGCACCCGTTCAGTGCTATGAATCGGTGTGATGTCTGGGCACCCCTCCAGCACCATGGCTGGGGTGTGAGGGCCGGGCACCCCTTCAGTGTCATGACCTGATGTGTCAGGGCCTGACACCTCCAGCACCATGGTCCGGGGTGGAGGGCCGGGCACCCCTGCAGCACCATGAACGGGTGGAGGGCCAGGCACCCTTCAGTGCCATGACCAGGGGTGGAGGGCCGGGCAAAGCTTCAGTGCAATGGCCAGGGGTGTGACGGCCGGGCACCTCATCAATTCCATGACCCGTGTGAGGGCCGGGCACCTTATGCTATGAAACGGGGTGTGAGTGCTGGTACCCAACCATTGTTGAACAGGGTGTGAGGGTACCCTTTCACAAGACCTGGGGTGTTAGGCTGGGCACCCTCCAGCACCATGACCTGGAGTGTGAGTGCCGCACATAAGTGACATGAACTGGGGTTTAGGGGCCGGGCACCCCTTCAGTGACATGAAACGGGGTGTGGGGGCAGGGCACCCCTACAGTGTTATGAACCGGGGTGTGAGGCCGGGCACCCTTTCACATGACCCGGGTTGAAGGGCCAGGCACCCCTTCAGCACCATGACACGGGGTGAGGGCCAGGCACCCCTTCAGTGCCATGACCCGGAGTGGGAGAGCTGGGCACCCCTTCAGTGACATGACCCGGGTGTGAGAGACGGGCACCCTTTCAGTGACATGACCTGGGGTGTGAGGGCCGGGCACCCCTTCAGCACCATGACCCGAGGTTGTGAGGGCTGCACCTTCAGTGCCATGACCCGGGGTGTGAGGCCGGGCACTTCAGTGTCAGGAATCGGGTGTGAGGCCGGGCACCCCTTCAGTGACATTGGCCCGGGATGAGGGCGGGCACCCTTTGTGATTTTACCCTGGTGTGAGGGCCGGGCACCGCTTCAGCACCATGACCCGGGGTGTGAGGGCCTGGCACCCCTTCAGTGCCATGACCCGGAGTGTGAGGGCCGGGCACCCCTTCAGTGTCATGAATCGGGGTGAGGGTCGGGCACCCCTTCAGTGCCATGAAACGGGTGTGAGGGCCCGGCACCCTTTAGTGCCATGACCCGGTGTGTCAGGTCCTGACACCCTTCCAGCTCCATGGCCCGGGGTGTAGGGCCGGGCACCCTTCAGTGCCATGAATCGGGGTGTGAAGGCCGGGGACTACTTTAGGTACATGACCAGGGGGGAGGGACGGGCATGTCATCAGTGCCATGACCCGGGGTGTGAGGCTGGGCACCCTCCAGCACCATGGCCCGGGATGAGGGCCGGACACCCTTTCAGTGATTTTACCCTGGGGAGGGCCGGGCACCGCTTCAGCACCATGACCTGGGTGTGAGGGCCTGGCACCCCTTCAGTGCCATGACCGGAGTGTGAGAGCTGGGCACCCCTCCAGCACCATGAATTGGTAGGAGGGCCGGGCACCCTTTAGTGCCATGACCGGGTGTGAGGGCCTGCACCCTTCAGTGTCATGAATCGGATGTGAGGGCTGGGCCTTTCAGTGCCATGAAACGTGGTGAGGGCCGGGCACTGCTTCAGCACCATGACCTGGGGTGAGGGCCTGGACCCCTTCAATGCCATGACCAGAGTGAGAGCTTGGCACCCCTCCAGCACCTGAATTGGTGGAGGGCTGGCACCCCTTAGTGCCATGACCTGGGGTGTGAGGGACGGGCACCCTTCAGTGTCATGAATCGGGGTGTGAGGGCCGGGCACCCTTTCAGTGCCATGAAACGGGGTGAGGCCACACTTTTAGTGCCATGACCCAGGGTAGGCCTGACACCTCCAGCTCCATGGCCTGGGGTGGAGCCGGGCACACTTTCAGTGCCATGAATCGGGGTGAAGGCCGGACCATTAGGTACATGACCAGGGGTGAGGCAGGCATGTCATCAGTGCCATGACCCGGGGTGGAGGGGGCCAGCACCCTCCAGCAATGGCCCGGGAGTGAGGGCCGGGCACCCTTTCAGTGATTTTACCCTGGTGTGAGGGCGGGCACCGCTCAGCACCATGACCTGGGGTGTGAGGGCCTGGCACCCCTTCAGTGCCATGACCTGAGGAGCTGGGCCCTCCAGCACCATGAACAGAGGCACCCTTAGGCGATCCGGGGTGAGGCTGGGAACCCCTTCAGTGTCATGAATCGGGGTATGAGGGCTGGGCACCTCAGTGCCATGAAACGTGGTGTAGGGCCTGGCACCCCTTAGTGCTGCTACCTGATGTGTCAGGCCTGACACCTCCAGCTCCATGGCCTGGGGTGTGAGGGGCGGGCACCTTTCAGTGCCATGAATTGGGGTGGAAGGCCGGGACTACTAGGTACATGACCAGGGGGTGAGGCCGGGCACCGCTTAGCACCATGACCTGTGAGGGCCTGGCACCCTTCAGTGCTGACCTGGGAGGTGAGGGGCACCCTTTCAGTGTCATGAATCGGGTGAGGGCCGGGCACCTTTCAGTGCCATGAAACGGGGTGTGAGGGCCTGGCACCTTTAGTGCTACCTGATGTCAGGGCCTGACACCCCTCCAGCTCCATGGCCCGGGGGTGGAGGCGGCACCTCAGTGCGAATCGGGGTGAAGGCTGTACCTACGATGCACCAGGGGTGTGAGGGACGGCATTTATCAGTGCCATGACCGGTTGTGAGGGCCTGTCACCCCTTTAGGTCCATGACCCGGGTGTCATGGCTGTTCACCCCTTTCAGTGACATGACCCGGGGTGTGAGGCTGGCACCCTCCAGCAATGACAGACCAGCCGAGGGCTGCACCTCCAGCACCATGGCCTGGGGTGTGAGGGCTGGGCACTTTTCAGTGACATGACCCGGGGTGGGCCGGGCACCCCTCCAGCACCATGAACCGGGGTAGAGGCTTGCACACCAGCGACCTGGTGTGAGGGCCGTCACCACTTTAGGTACATGACCAGGGTGGAGGGCGGGCAAACCTTCAGTGCGGCTAGGGGTGTGGGAGGGCCGGGCACCTCATCAGTGCCATGGCCAAGGGTGTGAGTCCCGGCACCACTTCAGTGACATGACCGGGGTGTGAGTGCCGGCACCTTTTAGTGACATGACCCGGGGTGTGGGGCCGGGCACTCCTTCAGCACCATGACCTGGGGTGTGAGGGCTGGCACCCGTTCAGTGCCATGAATCGGGGGTGATGTCCGGGCACCCCTTCAGTGACATGACCTGGGTGTGAGGGCCGGGCACCCTTCCAGCACCATGACCTGGGATGTGAGGGCAGGCACCCCTTCAGTGTCATAGACCTGGATGTGTCAGGGCCTGACACCTCCAGCACCATGGCCCGGGGTGTGAGGGCCGGGCACCCTTTCAGTGCCATGAATCGGGGTGTGAGGGCCGGGCACCAATTTATAGGTACATGACCAGGGGTGTGAGGGCCGGGCAAAGCTCAGTGCAATGGCTAGGGGTGGAGGGCTGGCACCTCATCAGTGCCATGACCCGGGAGTGAGGGCCGGGCACCCCTATGCCATGAAACGGGTGTGAGTGCCAGGCACCATACAGTGCTTGAACCAGGGTGTGAGGCCTGGGCACCTCACATGACCCCGGGTGTCATGGCTGGGCACCCCTCAAGCACCATGACCCGGAGTGTGAGGGCCAGGCACCTTCAGTGCCATGACCCGGAGGTGAGAGAGCTGGGCACCCCTTCAGTGACACGACCGGGTGTGAGGGCTGGGCACCCTTTCAGTGACATGACCTGGGGTGTGAGGCCGGGCACCTTCCAGCACCATGACCTGGGTGTGAGGGCTGGCACCTGTTCAGTGCCATGAATCGGGGTGTGATGTCCGCACCTTCATCTCCATGACCGGTATTGAGGGCTGGCACCCTTTCAAGGACATGACCTGGGTGTGAGGGTCTGGCACCCTCCAGCACCATGGCCTGGGGTGGAGGGCCGGGCACCCCTTCAGTGTCATGACCTGGATGTGTCAGGGCCTGACACCCCTCCAGCACCAGGCTGGCCTGGATGTGGCCGGGCACCCTTTCAGTGATTTTACCCTGGGTGTGAGGGCTGCACCGCTCAGCACCATGACCGGGGTGAGGGCCTGGCACCCTTCAGTGCCATGACCCGGAGTTTGAGGCCACACCCCTTCAGTGTCATGAATCGGGGTGTGAGGGCCGGGCACCCTTTCAGTGCCATGAAACGGGTGAGGGCCAGGCACTTTAGTGCCATGACCTGGTGTTAGGCCTGACACCCTCCAGCTCCATGGCCTGGGGGTGAGGGCCGGGCACCTTTCAGTGCCATGAATCGGGGTGTGAAGGCCGGGACTACTTAGGGTAGCCATCAGGGTGTGAGGGACGGGCATGTCATCAGTGCCATGACCCGGGGTGTGAGGGCCGGGCACCCTCCAGAACCATGGCCCGGGATGAGGGCTGCACCCTTTCAGTGATTTAACCTGGGTGGAGGGCTGGCACCGCTTCAGCACCAGACTGGGTGTGAGGGCCTGGGCACCCCTTCAGTGCCATGACCCGAGTGTGAGAGGCTGGGCACCCTCCAGCACCATGAACTGGATGTGAGGGGCTGGCACCTTAGTGCCATGACCCGTGAGGGGCTGGGCACCCCTTCAGTGCTACAGACCTGGGGTGTGAGGGCTGGGCACTCCTTTCAGTGCCATGAAACGGGGTGGTGAGGGCCCGGCACCCTTTAGTGCCATGACCTGGTGTGTCAGGTCCTGACACCCTTCCAGCTCCATGGCCCGGGTGTGAGGGCCGGGCACCTTTCAGTGCCATGAATCGGGGTGTGAAGGCCGGGGACTACTTTTAGGTACATGACCAGGGGTGAGGGACGGGCATGTCATCAGTGCCATGACCTGGGTGTGAGGGCTGGCACCTCCAGCACCATGGCCCGGGATGTGAGGGCCGGACACCCTTTCAGTGATTTGCCCTGGTGTGAGGGCTGGCACCGCTCAGCACCATGACCTGGGGTGTGAGGGCCTGGCACCCCTTCAGTGCAATGACCCGAGTGTGAGGAGCTGGGCACCCCTCCAGCACCATGAATTGGTATGAGGGCGGGCACCCTTTAGTGCCATGACCCGGGGTGTGAGGGCCTGGCACCCTTCAGTGTCATGAATCGGGATGTGAGGGCCGGGCACCTTTCAGTGCCATGAAACGTGGTGTGAGGGCCGGGCACCGCTTACACCATGACCCGGGGGTGTGAGGGCCTGGCACCCCCTTCAATGCCATGACCCGGAGTGAGAGCTATGACCCCTCCAGCACCATGAATTGGGGTGTGAGGCGGCACCCCTTAGTGCCATGACCTGGGGTGTGGAGGGACGGGCACCCCTTCAGTGTCATGAATCGGGGTGAGGGCCGGGCACCCTTTCAGTGCCATGAAACGGGGTGTGAGGGCCCGGCACTTTAGTGCCATGACCTGGTAAACAGGCCGACACCCTCCAGCTCCATGGCCTGGGGGTGTGAGGGCCGGGCACACTTTCAGTGCCGAATCGGGGTGTGGAGGCCGGGGACTACTTTAGGTACATGACCAGGTGTGAGGGACGGCATGTCATCAGTGCCATGACCCGGGGTGTGAGGGCCGGCACCCTCCAGCACCATGGCCTGGGATGTGAGGCGGGCACCCTTTCAGTGATTTTACCCTGGGTGTGAGGGCCGGCACCGCTCAGCACCAGACCCGGGGTGTGAGGGCCTGGCACCCTTCAGTGCCATGACCTGGAGTGTGAGAGCTGGGCCCCCTCCAGCACCATGAATTGGTATGTGAGGGCGGCACCCCTTAGTGCCATGATCCGGGTGTGAGGCCGGGAACCCTTCAGTGTCATGAATCGGGGTATGAGGCCGGGCACCTTTCAGTGCCATGAAACGTGGGGTGTGAGGGCCCGGCACCCTTTAGTGTCATGTACCCGGATGTGTCAGGGCCTGACACCCCTCCAGCTCCATGGCCTGGGTGTGAGGGCTGCACCCTTTCAGTGCCATGAATTGGGGTGGTGAAGGCCGGGGACTACTTAGTACATGACCAGGGTGTGTGAGGCTGGCACTGCTTCAGCACCATGACCCGGGGTGTGAGGGCCTGGCACCCCTTCAGTGCCATGACCGGAGTGTGAGGGCCGGGCACCCCTTCAGTGTCATGAATCGGGTGTGAGGCGGGCACTTTCTGCGCCATGAAACGGGGTGTGAGGGCCGCACCCCTTTAGTGTCATTGCCCGGATAAATAGCCTGACACCCTCCAGCCCATGGCCCGGGGTGTGAGGCTGGCACCCTTTCAGTGCCATGAATCGGGGTGTAGGCCGGGGACTACTTTAGGTACATGACCAGGGGTGTGAGGGACGGGCATTTCATCAGTGCCATGACCCGGGTGTGAGGGCCTGGTCACCCCTTTAGGTCCATGACCCGGGGTGTCATGGCTGTTCACCCCTTCAGTGACATGACCTGGGTGGTGAGGCCGGGCACCCTCCAGCACCATGACCCGGTTTGTGAGGGGCGGGCACCTCCAGCACCATGGCCTGGGGTGTGAGGGCCGGGCACCAGTGACATGACCCGTGAAGGCCGGGCACCCTCCAGCACCATGAACTGGGGTATGAGGGCCAGGCACCCCTTTGTGCTATGACCGGGTGTGAGGCCGGTCACCACTTTAGGTACATGACCAGGTGTGAGGGCCGGCAAACCTTCAGTGCCATGGCCAGGAGGCCGGGCACTCATCAGTGCTATACAGGTGAGTCCCGGCACCATCAGTGACATGACCGGTGAGGTGACATGACCCGGTGGCCGGCACTTCAGCACCATGACCCGGTGAGGGCCGCAACCCGTTCAGTGCCATGAATCGGGTGTGATGTCCACCCCTTCAGTGACATGACCTGGGGTGTGAGGGCCGCACCCTTCCAGCACCATGACCCGGGATGAGGGCCGGGCACCCTTTCAGTGACATGACCCGTGAGGGCCGGGCAAACCTCCAGCACCATGGCCTAGGGTGTGAGGGCCGGGCACCCTTCAGTGTCATGACCGATGTCAGGCCTGACCCCTCCAGCACCATGGCCCGGGTTGAGGGCCGGGCACCCTTTCAGTGCCATGAATCGGGGTGTGAGGGCCGGGCACCAATTTAGGTACATGACCAGGGGTGTGAGGGCCGGGCAAAGCTTCAGTGCAATGGCCAGGGTGTGAGGGCTGGGCACCCCATCATGCCATGACCCGGGGAGTGAGGGCGGGCACCCTGTGCCATGAAAACGGTGTGAGTGCAGGCACCCATACAGTGCTTTGAACCAGGGTGTGAGGCTCAGGCACCCCTTCACATGACCCCGGGTGTCATGGCTGGGCACCTCAAGCACCATGACCTGAGTGTGAGGCCAGGCACCCCTTCAGTGCCAGTGACCTGAGTGTGAGCTGGGCACCCTTCAGTGACACGACCGTGTGAGGCCGGGCACCTTCAGTGACATGACCTGGGGTGTGAGGCCGGGCACTTCAGCACCATGACCTGGGGTGTGAGGGCTGGCACCGTTCAGTGCCATGAATCGGGGTGTGATGTCCGGCACCCTTCATCTCCATGACCTGGTATGTGAGGGCTGGCCACCTCAGTGACATGACCTGGGGTGAGGCCGGCACCTCCCAGCACCATGGCCTGGGGTGTGAGGGCGGGCACCCCTTCAGTGTCATGACCCGGATGTCAGGGCCTGACACCTCCAGCACCATGGCCCGGGATGTGAGGGCCGGGCACCTTTCAGTGATTTACCCTGGGTGTGAGGCGGGCACTGGCCAGCACCATGACCCGGGTGGGGAGGGCCTGGCACCCTTCAGTGCCATGACCCGGAGTTTGAGGGCTGGGCACCCCTTCAGTGTCATGAATCGGGGTGTGAGGGCGGCACCCTTCAGTGCCATGAAACGGTGAGGCCAGGCACCCTTAGTGCCATGACCTGGTGTTAGGCCTGACACCCTCCAGCTCCATGGCCCGGGGTGTGAGGGCCGGGCACCTTCAGTGCCATGAATCGGGGTGAAGGCCGGGACTACTTTAGGTACATGACCAGGGGTGTGAGGACGGGCATGTCATCAGTGCCATGACCCGGGGTGTGAGGCTGGCACCCCTCCAGAACCATGGCCTGGGATGTGAGGCTGCACCCTTTCAGTGATTTTTACCCTGGGTGAGGGCCGGGCACCGCTTCAGCACCATGACCTGGGTGAGGGCCTGGCACCCTTCAGTGCCATGACCTGAGGTGAGAGCTGGGCACCCTCCAGCACCATGAATTGGTATGTGAGGCCGGGCACCCCTTTATGCCATGACCTGGGTGAGGCCGGGCACCCCTTCAGTGTCATGAATCGGGTGAGGCCGGGCACCCTTTCAGTGCCATTAAACGTGGTGTGAGGGCCTGGCACCCTTTAGTGTCATGACCTGGTGGCCTGACACCCTCCAGCTCCATGGCCTGGGGTGTGGCTGGCACCTTCAGAGGCGAATCGGGGTGTGAAGGCCGGGGACTACTTAGGTACATGACCAGGGGTGTGAGGGACGGGCATGTCATCAGTGCCATGACCTGGGGTGTGAGGGCCGGGCACCACTTCAGTGACATGACCTGGGTTGTGAGGGCCTGTCACCCTTTAGGTCCATGACCCGGGGTGTCATGGCTGTTCACCCCTTCAGTGACATGACCTGGGTGTGAGGGCCGGGCACCCTCCAGCACCATGACCCAGGATGAGGGCCGGGCACCCTCCAGCACCATGGCCTGGGGTGTGAGGGCCGGGCACCCTTTCAGTGACATGACCCGGGGTGTGAAGGCCGGGCCCTCCAGCACCATGACCCGGGGTATGAGGGCCAGGCACCCCTTAGTTCTATGACCTGCCAGAGGGCCGGTCACCACTTTAGGTACATGACCAGGGGTGTGAGGGCCGGGCAAACCTTCAGTGCCATGGCCAGGTGTGAGGGCTGGCACCTCATCAGTGCCATGGCGGCTAGTGGTGTGAGGGCCGGGCACCACTTCAGTGACATGACCTGGGTGTGAGTGCCGGGCACCCCTTTAGTGACATGACCCGGGGTGTGTGGGCTGCCCTTCAGCACCATGACCCGGGGTGTGAGGGCCGAGCACCTGTTCAGTGCCATGAATCGGGGTGTGATGTCCGGGCACCCCTTCATCTCCATGACCCGGTATGTGAGGGCTGGGCACCTTTCAGTGACATGACCTGGGTGTGAGGGCCGGGCACCTCCAGCACCATGGCCTGGGGTGTGAGGGCCGGGCACCCTTCAGTGTCATGACCCGGATGTGTGATGGGCCTGACACCTCCAGCACCATGGCCTGGGGTGGAGGGCCGGGCACCCTTTCAGTGCCATGAATCGGGGTGTGAGGGCCGGGCACCACTTTAGGTACATGACCAGGGTGTGAGGGGCGCACCATCAGTTCCATGACCCGGGAGTGAGGGCCGGGCACCCCTAAGTGCCATGAAACGGGGTGTGAGTGCCAGGCACCCATACAGTGCTTTGAACCAGGGTGTGAGGCCTGGCACCCTCACATGACCCGGGTGTCAGGGCTGGGCACCCCTCACACCATGACCCGGAGTGTGAGGCCAGGCACCCTTCAGTGCCATGACCCGGAGGTGAGCTGGGCACCCCTTCAGTGACACGACTGGGTGTGAGGGCCGGGCACCCTAGTGACATGACCCGGGTGTGACGGCCGGGCACCCTTTAGTGATTTTACCCTGGGTGTGAGGGCCGGGCATCGCTTCAGCACCATGACCCGGGGTGGAGGGCCAGGCACCCCTTTAGTGCCATAACCCGGGGTGTGAGGGCCGGGCACCACTTCAGTGTCATGACCCGGGTGTGTCAGGGCTTGACACCCCTCCAGCTCCATGGCCTGGGGGTGTGGGCCGGGCACCCTTCAGTGACATGACCTGGGGTGTGAGGGCCGGGCAAACCTTCAGTGCCATGGCCAGGGTGTGAGGGCGGGCACCTCATCAGTGCCATGGCCAGGGTGTGAGGGCCGGCACCACTTCAGTGACATGACCCGGGGTGTGAGTGCCGGGCACCCCTTTAGTGACATGACCCGGGGTGTGGGGCGGGCACTCCTTCAGCACCATGACCTGGGGTGTGAGGGCCGAGCACCTGTTCAGTGCCATGAATCGGGTGTGATGTCCGCACCTTCATCTCCATGACCCGGTATGTGAGGGCCGGGCACTTTCAGTGACATGACCCGGGTGTGAGGGCTGGCACCCCAGCACCATGGCCTGGGGTGTGAGGGCAGGCACCCCTTCAGTGTCATGACCCGGATGTGTCAGGGCCTGACACCCCTCCAGCACCATGGCCCGGGGTGTGAGGGCCGGGCACCCCTTTCAGTGCCATGAATCGGGGTGAGGGCCGGGCACCACTTTAGGTACATGACCAGGGGTGTGGAGTGCGGGCACCCCTTATGCCATGAACGGGGTGTGAGTGCCAGGCACCCATACAGTGCTTTGAACCAGGGTGTGAGGCTGGGCACCCCTTCACATGACCCGGGTGTCAGGCTGGGCACCCCTCAAGCACCATGACCTGGGAGGAGGGCCAGGCACCCTTCAGTGCCATGACCCGGAGGTGAGAGCTGGGCACCCCTTCAGTGACACGACCGGGGTGTGAGGGCTGGCACCTTCAGTGACATGACCGGGGTGTGAGGGCGGGCACCCCTCCAGCACCATGACCCGGGTGTGAGGGCCGGGCACCCCTTCAGTGTCATGAATCGTGGTGTGAGGCCGGGCACTTTCAGTGTCATGAAAGGGGTGTGAGTGCGGGCACCCATACAGTGCTTTGAACCAGGGTGTGTGGGGGCACCCTTCAAAGACCCGGGGTGTTAGGGCTGAACCCTCCAGCACCATGACCCGGAGTGTGAGGGCCGGGCACCTTCAGTGACATGACCCGGGGTGTGACGCCGAGCACCCTTCAGTGACATGACCCGGGATGTGAGGCCGGGCACCCTTTCAGCACCATGACCTGGGGTGTGAGGGCAAACACCCCTTCAGTGCCATGACCTGTGTGACGGCCGGCACCCCTTCAGTGACATGACCGGGGTGTGAGGGCGGGCACCTTTCAGTGACATGACCCGGGTGTGAGGGCTGGGCACACCCTTCAGTGACATGACCAAGGGTGGACAGGGCACCCGTTCAGTGCCATGAATCGGGTGTGATGTCCGGGCACCCTTCAGCTCCATGACCCGGTATGTGAGGGCCGGGCACCCCTCCAGCACCATGGCCGGGATGTGAGGGCCGGGCACCTTTCACTGGATTTACCCTGGGTGTGAGGCCGGGCATCGCTTCAGCACCATGACCCGGGGTGTGTGAGGCCAGGCACCCCTTCAGTGTCATGACCCTGGTGTGTCAGGGCTTGACACCTCCAGCTCCATGGCCGGGGTGTGTGGGCCGGGCACCCTTCAGTGCCATGAATCGGGGTGTGAAGGCCGGGGACTACTTTGGGTACATGACCAGGGTGTGAGGGCCGGGCATGTCGTGTGCCATGACCCGGGGTGTGAGGCAGGGCACCACTTCAGTGACGTAGCCCGGGTTGTGAGGGCAGGCGCACGGTCCATGACCCGGGGTGTCATGGCCGTCACACCCTTTAGTGACATGTCCCGGGGTGTGAAGGCCGGGCATCCCTCCAGCACCATGACCGGTGTGAGGGCGGCACCCCTTCAGTACCGGCCCGGGGTGTGACGGCCGCCCCCTTCAGTGACATGACCCGGGGTGTGAGGGCCGGGCACCCTCCAGCACCATGACCCGGGTGTGAGGCCTGGCACCCTCCAGCACCAACCGGGGTATGAAGGCGGGCACCTCTTCAGTCACATGACCCGGGGTGTGAGGGCGGGCACCTCTTCAGTGACATGACCGGGTGTGAGGGCCAGGCACCCTTCAGTGCCATGACCAGGGTGTGAGGGCCGGGCACCTTTCAGTGACATGACCTGGGGTGTGGCGGGCACCCCTCCAGCACCATGGCCCGGGATGTGAGGCCGGGTTTCAGTGATTTTACCCTGGGTGTGAGGGCCGGGCATCGCTTCAGTCCATGAGCCGGGGTGTGAGGGCCAGGCACCCCTTCAGTGTCATGACCCGGGTGTGTCAGACGGCCCCTCCAGCTCCATGGCCCGGGGTGTGTGGGCGGGCACCCTTTCAGTGCCATGAATCGGGGTGTAGGCGGGGACTAATTTACATGACCAGGGGTGTGAGGGCCGGGCATGTCTTAGTGCCGACCCGGGGTGTGAGGGCAGGGCACCACTTCAGTGACATGACCCGGGTTGTGAGGCCAGGCACCTTAGGTCCATGACCCGGGGTGTCAGTGGCCGGGCACCCTTAGTGACATGTCCCGGGGTGTGGCGGGGCATCCTCCAGCACCATGACCCGGGTGGGGCCGGGCACCTTCAGTGCCATGACCCGGGGTGTGACGGCCGGGCACCCTTCAGTGACATGACCCGGGGTGTGAGGGCCGGGCACCCTCCAGCACCATGACCCGGGTGTGAGGCCTGGCACTCCAGCACCATGTCCCGGGGTATGAAGGCCAGGCACCTCTTCAGTCACATGACCCGGGGTGTGAGGGCCGGGCACCTCTTCAGTGACATGACCGGGGTGTGAGGGCAGGCACCCCTTCAGTGCCATGACCCAGGGTGTGAGGGCCGGGCACCCTTTCAGTGACATGACCTGGGGTGTGAGGCCGGGCACCCTCCAGCACCATGGCGGGATGTGAGGGCCGGGCACCCTAGTGATTTTACCCTGGGTGTGAGGGCCGGGCATCGCCTTCAGCACCATGAGCCGGGGTGTGAGAACAGGCACCCTTTAGTGCCATAACCCGGGTGTGAGGCGGCACCTTCAGTGTCATGAGCCGGGTGTGTCAGGGCTTGACACCCCTCCAGCTCCATGGCCCGGGGTGTGTGGGCGGCACCCTTTCAGTGCCATGAATCGGGGTGTGAAGGCGGGGCTTCTTAGGTACATGACCAGGGTGTGAGCCGGGCATGTCATTAGTGCCATGACCGGGGTGTTGGGCGGCACCACTTCAGTACATGACCCGGGTTGAGGCCAGGCACCTTAGGTCATGAGCCCGGGTGTCATGGCCGTGCCCAGTGACATGTCGGGGTGTGAAGGCCGGGCATCCCTCAGCACCATGACCGGTGTGAGGGCCAGGCACACCTTCAGTGCCATGACCAGGGTGGCACGGCCACTTCAGTGACCAGCCCGGGGTGTGAGGCGGGCACCCCTCCACACCAGCCGGTGTGACCTGGCACCTCCAGCACCGACCCGGGGTATGAAGGCAGGCACCTCTTCAGTCACATGACCGGGGTGAGCGGGGCACCTCTTCAGTCCATGACCGGGGTGTGAGGCCGGGCACCTTCAGTGCCGACCCAGGGTGGAGGGGCCGGGCACCCTTTCAGTGACATGACCTGGGGTGTGAGGCCGGGCACCCCTCCAGCACCATGGCCCGGGATGTGAGGGCCGGGCACTTCTGATTTTACTGGGTGTGAGGGCCGGGCATCGCTCAGTCACATGACCAGGGTGTGAGGCGAGCACCCCTTCATGTCGCCGGGTGTGTCGGGCTGACACCTCAGCCCATGGCCGTGTGTGGGCGGGCACCTTCAGTGCCATGAATCGGGGTGTGAAGGCCGGGGACTACTTTAGGTACATGACCAGGGGTGTGAGGGGCGGGCATGTCATGTGCCATGACCCGGGGTGTGAGGGCGGGCACCACTTCAGTGACATGACCCGGGTTGTGAGCCGGGCACCTTTAGTCCATGACCCGGGGTGTGAGTGGCGGGCTTTAGTGACATGTCCCGGGGTGTGAGCCGGGCACCTCAGCACCATGACCCGGGGTGTGAGGCCGGGCACCTTCAGTGCCATGACCGGGTGTGAGGCCGAGGACTACTTTAGGTACATGACCAGGGGTGTGAGGGCCGGGCATGTCAGTGATACCACGGCCGGGGTGAGGGCAGGGCACCACTCATGACATGACCGGGTTGTGAGGCAGGGCACCCCTTGGTCCATGACCGGGGTGTCATGGCCGTGCCTTCAGTGACTTGACCCGAGGTGTGGGGCCGGGCACCCCTCCAGCACCATGACCGGTGTGAGGGCGGCACCCCTCCAGCACCATGACCCGGGGTATGAGGCCGGGCACCCTTCATCTCCGACCCGGTATGTGGGGCCGGGCACCCTTCATGACATGACCCGGGGTGTGAGGGCCGGGGACCCCTCCAGCACCATGGCCTGGGGTGTGAGGGCGGGCACCCTTCAGTGTCATGACCCGGATGTGTCAGGGCCTGACACCCTCAGCACCATGGCCCGTGGTGGGAGGCCGGGCACCCTTTCAGTGCCATGAAGCAGGTGTGAGGGCCGGGCACTACAGTGCTGCAGGCCGGGGTGTGAGCCGGGCACCCCTTCAGTGACATGACCCGGGGTGTGAGGGCCGGGCACCCTTTAGTGACATGACCCGGGGTGTGAGGCCACACCCCTCCAGCACCATGACCCGGGGTGTGAGGGCGGGCACCCTGTGACATGACCCGGGGTGTGAGGCCGGGCACCCCTCCAGCACCATGACCCGGGTATGAGGCCGGGCACCCCTTTAGTGCTATGACCCGGGGTGTGAGGCCGGGCACCACTTGGAGT
>NW_024755119.1:2500-6275 GCF_018991925.1 Homarus americanus
ATGGTAGTGAAGGGGTGACATCTGTTTGTATATATAAGGAAGGTTTGTGCTGGTATGTGTGGGGGAAGGATTATGTATTTGTATAACTATTTGACTATACAACATACAGGTCGTTTAATAGATTTATATCCCATTCTCCCTTTTGATATATTAAGCTCATATATATTTCCTCACAATCTATATTTCTCTCGTTCTTTTCCCGCTTATTATTCTGGTGTTTTTATTATCCGTGTTTAATATCGATAGTCAGCTGATTACAAATTTAGATTTCTGATTTTATTTTGTTTTGTTTTCATTAGTCTTATTTATTTCATTCTTTTTGTTCGCCAGTTTTTATTCTCCTTCCTTCTCTTCATTCATCAGTGTTATCTCTACATTATATTGGTATATTTGGTCTGAAGGCTACACAGATGGTGCCACTGAAGCTGACGTGTTCCATTTTTCTCCGTCGGTAACTCTTGAAAAAGATAGAGAGAGGGCGACTGTAAAATGTTGGTGGGCCACGTGACAGATGATGGCCATGACAGAGACTATTGATCCCTTGAACCCTAGGTCATAGGTCAACTGTGTGTGTGGGGGGGGTGGGGGGTGAGAGACAGGGGGTAGAGGTATAGGATAGAGTGAGAAGGAAGGGCGGAGTGGGGTGGCAGGGAAGTGGTTGGAATGAGGGAGGGTAAAGGGATTGGGGAGTAAGAGGGGGAGGAAAGGCGAAGAGAGATGGGAGAGGAAGAAGGGGAGGAAGGGAGAAAGACGGAGAAAGACGAGGAAGGGTAGAGGGAGGAGGAGAAGGAGGAGGAAGTGGAAATATTTAAGAGGGGAAAAATAAGTTGCACAACAAACTTTTAGTTCTTCTGTATGTTTTAGGTTAGAGAGAGAGAGAGAGAGAGAGAGAGAGAGAGAGAGAGAGAGAGATACTTCAAATGTGCATTATTCTCAAGATTGATTCGTCTTTTATAGGATAGATGAAGAGATGTCGAGAGAGAAGAAGAAGAAGAAGATTAATATACCTGGATGGTTGATGAGGTCGGAGCATCAGGTGATATTTCAGGTAAGGGCTCCTCCAACTTCATTTAATTCTCCTTTCAACAGTCGATAACTTTCATGGTGGTTCCGGTAATCATGTTAATGGATGATTTTAAAACCTTCTCCTCCGCTAACCTATTTAGTATCCATTCTAACTTATTGTCTAAGAAAATATACATTTTCAGTAACATTTTCTCATGAATCACATGGACAGAAATATCAGCTCACAGGAGAGGAAAAGTTCTAAGGTCAGAAGTTTGTGGTGTGACCCTCACCTCCCTCGTGTGTTCCACCACTGACAGGGAAACATATACAGATTTTTTGTCCTTGGCAATGTTGAGACGGATACAGCAAATAGTAAATAATGATATAATACCTTGCAGGACTTTTACCTCTTCAATGGTTCACCTTGTAGATACTCGTTAAGGCTTTAAATGGCCTCATCCTCAAACTACAAGAGACAAAACTACTATTGGCAGCTGTATGATGATCATTAGATTAATCAGCGTTAAGGAGCTGTAGAGGCGTCACATCAAAGACCGAAACTCGGTAATTTTTCACGTCTTAACAAAGTCCTGAATGACAAGGCTCTCTGTGGCTTCCTCCAAGCAGAGATCGAGAGACACTTTGAAGCATTGGTGGGACACGTTCCATCTCTTTTTCCATAACAGTTGAGGATGTCCCTGAAACCTTGCAAGATTATTGAGTAATTCTTAGACTGAAGCTTGACTGTCGAGATACATGACTCACAAAAGAACACTGGGGAGGTTCTGGGTGAAATACTTCTCAATTAACCAGATTATACATCAACAAGGGTCTTTCATGTCCCCGCTCCCTTTTCATCAACATATATAAATACTAAGTAGGGTCTTCCACACTGCTTATAATCAAAGCAACGAAACGAGAGCATGACTTGGAGAGTGACCTTCGATGTATACAGCCAGATCAAATATAACCACGATTGTAGGTGAAATGAGCCAATCCCATCTATCACATTGACAGATTGTGTTACCTCTGTTAATGAACATATAAATATTTGTTCCACTTACAGCTGCCTAAATAATATGACATGACATAAAACTGTAGATGGACGTTTTCAGTATTTCATTTTTACTGTCAATCCAAATAAATGAACTGTAATATTTTTGGTAATCACTTGAATATCAGGGGAGGGAGAGGGAGGGAGGGATCAAAGGTCACCTCGTATGACAACACGGAGCAAAGGGAGAAATATTAAGAATCACTAGACGAGATGATGAGCATTGGCCAATAGACTTATCAAGTGAAACGAGATTATTGACTCAATAGGTAATAAGGCTTGAGGACCACAAGGTTCATGAGGTAAAACAAGTGTACCCGAAGGCTGATTCTCTTAACTCAGATATTCGTAACTAAAAAATAAATATAAATCCGATATATAAAAAAGCTCATTATTGATGCTTTCTCAACATTAGATTCATCTATGGAATAAAACCTTCAACCAATCACAAATTTTTCGAACTAGGAACCTAACCCAACCTAACCTAACCTAACCTAACCTAACCTAACCTAACCTAACCACCACAATGTCACACTAGAAATAGCTTCTCCTCTCTTCAATCATTTGTGTTGTATGCTGTAAACTTTTTGAGCTGTGACCTTGGTGCTGCGCTTATCTTACCTCTCTTGTTCTATGACTCATGGAATGTCTCTCGTATTTCCCGCCTTGGTGCTTACTTTTGTTTTCGCTACATTCGTTTTTTGGTGTTTATTTTTCTGTCTGTCTGTCTTTCTGTCGTTTTCTGTCTCTTTCTCGCCTTATCTCTCGCTCTCGATCTGTCTCGGTTTTGCTCTCACTCTGTCTCTCATTTACTACCACAAATCACTAGTACTCTATACACTATCAACTCTACCATCACCACCTCCTCTATCTGTCACCATCATTACCTCCATCACCACCACTACCACCATCACCACCACCTCTATCATCACCATTATCACCACCATCAGCATTACCACCTCCATCACCACCACTACCACCAACACCACCACCACCACCTTTTCCCTTAGCAGGCTATATGTTGGCTGGTAGGTGGTGATGGTGGTAGTGGTGGTGTTGGTGGTAGTGAATGGTGGTGGTAGTGGTGGTTGAAGGCGCAATGCAGTGCCCACTTTGAGAGCTGGTTGAGAGGGCTAGTGGTGGGAGGATCAGATAGGAGGCAGCTGGACAATGCATCGTAGCACAAAGATCTCAGGAATATATGCATGTGTTCTGAGTGCAAATGAGAATATGTATGTCCGGGTTTTGGCTGCTTCTGTGTGTGTGTGTGTGTGTGTGTGTGTGTGTGTGTACTGTATTTCCTTGGGTAATTGCATCTTTATATATATATTTCAGTATTTATAAATATTTGTATGTGTTTTGTATAAGTGTAAGCTGATCATATTTATTATAAAGATAAAAAAAAATATTCTAAATTTAATATATAATAACAGTCGTCTATTATTGAAGTATTTTACGATTTATTTTATCATTATATAAGTAGAAATAGACTAGCCAATAAAGGTAGTGTAGGGAGAAAGGAAGGTGGGGTAGTGGTGAACCAGGTACTTGAGAAAATTAAAAAAAAAAAAAATCCCAAGTTAAAAAGACAGGTTGATGGGAAAGGCAACATTGAGGGTAAGAGAATGCGGCATTGTAGATCAAATATTTACAATGAGAATAACAATTGGGGGCGGGGGGGAGAGAGGGTGAGTGTATAGAGCTTTTGTGGGT
>NW_024755120.1:0-15758 GCF_018991925.1 Homarus americanus
TAAAACGGTTTTGATGGTACAATAAAAGCAGGTACTGTAAATATAGTAGGTGTTACAAGAAATATTAATACTTAGACAATAGATTTTTTTTTAGAGATGATTTAAAGGAAGGGAGCGTAGGCTTTGCTCGGATGTGTGGGGGTAAGTTGTTCCACACCTTCACACCGTGATATTTTATGGAGGAGTAGCTCTGGGTGCCTTAAGTTGTATCTCTGATTATACCGGAACTGGAAATAATTATTGTCAAGCAAGTGATTGATAGATTCAGATTTGCCCCCGAGGGGGATAGTTTATTGGGCACCCCCTTACATCCTGTGCAAGGTGAAGCGCAGAAGCATTTACAGCGCCCATCTGGGAAATATGCAAAGTTCATACTTGCCTTTATGACTCGTGCATTAAGGGGGTAAAAGCCTGAAGGGTCATAGGTTTTGTCAAGTTACATAAAGTGAGAGAATGATGAGTGCGTGGGGGGAAAGTTCCCGGTACATTTCATCTGTTTATGGCAAAGCGTGGCAGGTCCCTAATAATGTCAAGTGCCAGGCCTGTCACTAGTAGGAGGGATATCTGGTCAGGGAGGGAAGAGGTGTTGGTAACAGCTAGGGACCTGCAGGAGGTGGTCATAGGGCACGTGAGGATGTAGTGAGAGAGGGTGTGAGAGTCGGGTTGGCCACAAAGTTTACAAACAGTGCGGCCAGGCTCAGGGTTGCCAATGTACTCCCATAGGTACCTGTACCCTAGGTGCAGTCTCATGTACATAATCTGTTGAGATCGAGTCAGGGATTGATACTCTTTGTAGTGGCGGTTGTCGTCACCGGTTACAGCGTCATAGTGGCATAGTGTGATGCTACCCCGTTGCTTCAGGTGTGTCCAATTTTCATCGAATGCCTCTCGTTGTGTGGCGTGTATGCGAGATTTGAGATGACTCAAGGAGAGGGCGAGAGCAGCTTCAATATCTTCTTCTTGTGTAGCTTCTTTGGCAAGCCGACCTACAGTGTCACAGGCAGTTATTCCTATAAGTGACGGGATCTAAATAAACTTGACACGGATGTCATCAGTTTGTTCTAGCCCGGCGACGGCGGCTAGGGTGTGTTGGGCGGCAGGGGAGGAGGGGGAGGCTAATTTGAGCCTCGCTAGCGCCGAAGTGCTGTCACTGATTATAAGGAGGTTCCAGCGTTCAGTGCGAGCATACAGTAGGTCGCCACCTCATGAATGCCCGCGAGGATGGCTATGCTTTCAGCATCAGTGGAGGAGGCCCAGTCGTGGACCCTGATTTTCCTGCAGGCCTAGCGCTCAGGAATCCACACAGCTGCCCCAGCACTGCCCAGCGTGGTAACAGACCCATCACAGTAGACGAGGATAGGAGGGTGGGAGGTCTTAAGAGAGGAGGCGACATCATTAATCTGCTCAAGGCAGTTAAGTTTGAGCATATACCGCAGTTGGGTGGATTTACGACCAGGGAAGGTGTGGACGACAACATCAACACTCGGGGAAGTCCACGGCGGTAGAGGCGAATGAAAAGTGATTGATAGATTTGTAAACAAAGGGGCACAGCAGTAGGTGTTAACATCTTCGAATTTAAAAATTTTCAATATAGCTAATTTTTTATTTGTGTGATCTGTTTTTTTTCAAGTAGGTCATTGTCCGTACAACTCTCTTTTGTGCAGTAACCAGAGATTATGTTTTTGAAGAGCTAGAGGCCCCTCCCCCATACTGTGTGACAGTGTATCAGGTGTTGGTAAACAAGATCATGATAGATTTCTTTCATTGCTGTGACAGTGAGTGACTGTTGAGTGTGATACAGACTATTAAAAAAAACCCAACTTCTTTCAATATTATGAGTTACTAGGCATCAATTAGAGAGTTTGAAAATCTTTCATTCACACGTAATTGTCAAAATATAAATCATATAAAAGTAGCGTAGAAAAAAAATTCTTTGCTGACCTTAAGCATAAATCAAGTACTATTTATTAACAGAGACCTTGTTAAGCTGTAAAAATACGCCGTTGTACCTTATATTTCTTATGTAATCCCTTATGAATTGTGTAAGGGGGATAGCGCGAACGCAGTCCCCCACTAACAAAAATTGCGCACTCGAGTTAACCACATTTGGGTTAATCGCAAGGGTCAGCATCACCGGAGTGCAATGGTGAGCCTCGCCCTGGGAAAACCGCCTTCGTGATCACGGTATCTCCTGTGCCAGGTAAGTATGCACGAACATCATCATCCTGAACCCTAACCTTACTGACCATCAATGCGCTGAACCTTCTTTTTTATGTTATTTACCTCATTTTACAAACAAATAAAATGATTACTCTTTCTATAATTCGTAGTATGCTAAAATAAAAATTTCCAAATTAAAAATAAGAGCATGTGATAGAAATAAACAAGTTTGGCTTTATAAACTTTATTCATTTACAAACATACTGGGCTAGAAAATGTTAACTATTGATATTTATTTTCGCGTTTTTCTTGTGTCTAAATCAAGATGATTTCAAATTAGATCCAAAATAAAGTAATTAATAGTATCTCAACCACCATCTTTAGATTGATTTGCCAGGATAAGTTTGTTAAATTATAGAGGTAAGCCAAGTTTTCTTCTATCTCAAATTGACCTTAAGTTTCTCCCTCTCACGATTAAGTCGTTTGGGGGTATTACTTATAATATCAATTATGAGGAACTTGCTATCTAGTGAGGGCTATCCCTCCTAATATAAAACTGAACATTGTGGAACTACTTTCTTTGGCATAGTAACAAGATCAATATAGCCCAGTATCATTTTATTGGGAAATTGAATAATAACCAAACTAGAAATTGATACAATTCCAAATTTTCTTCAATTATATGCAAGAAATGTCTATACTTATGTAATCATTTTACAAATACTTCAGGAACTACTTTTCTGGGCGGAGCTTCATTCCTTCATGAAGGTTGGCATACAAGGTTCATAAAGTAATCGTCTCACGCATTTAGTCACTTTCATTTCTAGTGCAATTTATATTTTTCGGAAATTAGTTTTCCAGTTACTATGTAAAAATAAAATAAAATAAAATGAAAACAGCGGGTTTGTTGGTGGTACCATAGTAAAAAAAACAGTGGCAACGGGCGTAACTCTACGTGGGGAAAGTACAGTAAATGTGTTCTTCAGTCTGCCCCTCAAACATGCCAGTTTCTTCCTTCACTAACACTGGTCAATAAGAGCTCCTAAACAAAGGAAGAAGGCTGTAGTGGCTACTCTCCCCTACAACTTCCAACTGAGCTCCGGCCGCACTCCGACCAGCCAATCAGCGTGCAGCCTAGAAGAACTAGAAAATTGCTAGTGACAGGGGGGAAGGAGGTTCAGAGGAAGAATAAAGATAGGATGGAAGTGAATTTTAGAAGGAGAGAACAGGTGCAGTGGCTAAACACCGCTTGCGTGAGGGGGTAGGCAAAATGCCGTGAGGGTGCAACAACTACAATCAGGACGTGGCAGAGGGAGGGCGGGAGCAGGTCCGGGCAAGCAAAGGGCCAACGCGGGTGTTCTGATTGTCGTCTTAGCTTAGGCAGTGTTGGCAAAACGTAGGAAGAACCGCCCCGCCACGGCGGCGGCGCAAGCCGAGAAACGCAGGTGGACGGACGCACAGGCAGCACACGATCAAATCAAACAGAGAAGGTGAAAATATAGAAATTTTGCTAGTCGTAGGGTTGTTTGGAGAGAGATGAAGGTAAAGTCTTTGAGCTATGTCAAAGAGGAACGGAGCGAGTTGGAGGAAGGGTTTTTGAATCTTTGAGCTTGAAATGTCAAAGTATTCATAGTAAGGAAGGATGAGCGTATCGTAGGAGAGTTTTTAGTAATAGCAGCAGACAGATTTGAGCTTTTTTGTCAAATTATGAACGGAGGCGAGAATGAGATATAGGTTGAGTGGTTTCAGTCTTGAGTTAGGTCGATTTTATTAAGATTGGATGTCACAGACGTTGGGTATGTTTGATTAGGTTCTGAGAGTTGTGGGTCTTTTAGCTATGTCAGAGAGAAATGGAGAGAGTTGGAGGAAGAGTTTAGAATCTTTGAGTTTGAAATGTCAAAGTATTCGTGGTGAGGAAGGATGAGTGTATCGTAGGAGAGTTGTTTAGTAATGGCAGGAGGAGGAACGCGCATGCGTGCGTAGTGTCAACAAAGGCTGTAAGAGACTGCTCCTTAAAATTCGTATTTCTGACGAATTCAGAGCGTCTACCAATCCCAGCCTGTGCAGACAACTATAGTAAGACCCAGATATCAGCACAGTGGCATATATTTTTTTGTTACTTTTGGACTTTGTCATTTTTTGGGGATAAAACATCTGGTCCTACCACCCGATCCCTCTGAGCAAAGTTTTTCAAGTTTGCGCATGCGCAGTGTGATAGTGTGACGTCATTACCACTCCACCTGACTGCAGTGTTGCCAACGTGTCCTATGCCCGCCGTTAAACGCTCCCGTTCGTTGGAAACGGCGGCAGTAGGTGACAGTGATGCTGACGACTTTCTTCTTGAAGACACGTCAAAGAAGAAGCAGAAACCTCAGAAGTCAGGGTCTCCAGCAGGGGCCACGGCTCCCCCTTGCACCCCTTCTGGGGCAGTAGAGGGTGGACTCCTGTCATCGGGGTCCCCAAGTGAGCCTACATGTGGCTCAATGACCAACCCTCCGCCGACGATGGACATAGGGGATTCCCTTTGTCTCCCTGCCCCGTCGCGCCTTCGTCGTCTCGCCTTCCCTCGGGACTTGCCTCTGAGCACACGGACGACCTGGTTCTTCCGTCACTGCTCTCCACTTCAGGACTCAACACTTCGCCTCCGCCGAGGTCCCACAGCCGTGATAGTCACCACACAAATGGACGAGACAGTACGCCTGCTCACTCAGGTGGGCTTTCCTGCTCCCCAGGGGGAGGTGATGCTGAAGTTCACCATCATCACCCCAGAAACTCGTCGTACCAAGGTAATGGTTCGCCACGTACCCTGGGAGATCCCTATCGACGATCTTTGCCCTCTTCTCCCACAACTACTGGACATGGAGCGCCGCATCAACCCGGTCTCCAAACATCCATCCAACGAACTCATCGGCTGGTGGGTGGGCCCCCTCCCCCCGAAGGTGAATGTAGGACCAATTCACAACTGTCCTCTCGACCGATTTATCGGAACCCCGAAAATCTGTGGTCGTTGCCAATCTTGGAAACACCGCACCTGGGAGTGCACGAGGATGGTCGCCTGCGGTTTCTGTGCAGGTCCTCACGACACAGTGGAATGCAAATCGAAAATTCAGAACAAAATCCCAGTTATTCCATGGTGCGTCAATTGCCATGGCAGTCACCACGCCTGGAATGCCAATTGCCCACAGCGTCCTGGCACTCGCCCGGGGAAAACTTACCTTGTACCACCGCCCTCGTCTCTGACGAAGCCCCTGTCAACCAAACCTCAATCCTATCCACCACCGCCTCTTCCATCCACCAAGGATTTCCCATTGATCTCCTCTCCTCTACCACCCCTCCATCACCCCTACCACCCATCCTTTCTCCCCTCCCTCCCTCTCCCTACCGTTCTTGGAACAAGGTCGTTGCCGGCCCTGCCACACAGTCACCACCATCTCCTGCCCACCCGGACCCCCGCTGTCTCTCACCAGCACCACCACCTCTTACTCAACTGAACCCTCACCGCCCCTCTCCGTCGCTACCACCACCACATGCCCAGTCGGGCCCTCGGCAATCCTCGCCGCCACCTCCAGCTCATGCACAGGTACACCAAGTTGGTTCTATGGAAACAATCACTCTCCGTCTGGATCGCCACTCCAAGCAAATCAACCTTCTCTCAGCCCAACTCGACTTGTTTGTGAAAACAATTGCGACATTGCAGAAGCAACAACAACTCATTCTGGACACCCTGACCCAACAGGGGCGCGCTTTGCAAGCCCTGATGACCTGCCTCCTTCCATCTCCCGAGATGGAGGATCCATCCCTCGCTCTCCCACTCCTCCCTCTCCATTTCTCTCAACAGAATTTGGTACCTCCTCTGGAGCCCTATCTAGCCCCTCCGACTCATCTCACACCGGAGGCCGTTCCCTCCTCTTCTTACAATGGAACATCCAGGGACTCAGACCTCGCCGGACAGACCTCGCCCAGTTTGTGCTCTCCCATCAAGTAGATGTTGCTCTACTTCAGGAAACCATCACAGACGATGTTACTCCACTCCGCCTCTCTGGCTATTCTGTTTACACCCTGCCTCGGTACCGTGGGCAGGCTCGTGGCCTCCTCACCCTTGTGCGTAACACCATTCCATCTGTTCGTCTCCCTTCACCTGACTCACATGGACCCCGTCTGAATTACTTTCTGTCTCCCTTACTCTTGGTGACCGGACCCTTCGTGTAGTCAATGTTCATTTCAAGAGTGATTCTCTGGACCCCCAGGTTCTTCACGACTTCCATGATGGGGTTCCCACTATTGTTCTTGGCGACTTTAATGCCCGCCATCCCACTCTTACTCCGGATCATCCCACTCCATGTACCCTTAACGGATCACATCTCTCACAGTTTCTTAATGGGGATGATGATGTTCGCTTTCTTTGTCCTGACGATCCTACTCGCCTCCCCCATAGTTTCCTTGATGTTGGCTTACTATTGAACGGTCATACTTCCTTTCATCCTACCGTCTGCACCGAGCCTGCTCTGTATAGTGACCATCTTGCCGTTACTACCCATCTCAGGCTCTCCTTCTCTGCCTCGACATCAACTCCTTATCGATCCCCTCGCCTTCGTCTCACACAAGATGCTGTTCCTTCCTTTACCCAATACCTTTCTACCTGGGCGGATTCCTATGTTGTCCCCCAGTCCCTTGACTCTTACAGCGCTGATTTTGTTGATGCCGTGTATGACTCTGTCAATCGCGCTGCCCCTCCACGCCCTCCCCGTCACCCCAGAAGGCCACCAACTACTGGTATCGTATCCCTGCCATGAGACATCTCCGGCAGGTAACCCGTGATCTCCACTCTGCCATACGGAGGTCTCGGTCTCCAGAGGACTGGGAAGACTTCAAAAATTGGTGCTCCTTTGCAACTCAGGAGCGCCGTCGGATACGCGAGGCGGACTGGCTATCCTTCACGGGGTCTCTATCGTTCCAGTCGTCACCCTCTTATGTATGGAATCGGATTAATGCTATACGGGGTACTCGACGGAGGCCTCCTCCCCACCCTGACCCCGCCTCCCTTGCCTGCTCTTTAATGGAGGACTGGGCACGAGCTTCCTCCCCTGAAGCACTTCCAGATCCAATGCAGGAGGCAGTGCAGGCCCGCATCGATGCGTCTGAGCCTGTTGTTCGTGCTGCTCTTACCTCCCTTGCCCCCACTGATCATCCCATCACACAGTTCGAGCTTGACAGTGCTCGTCGCTCTAGAAAAGACACCTCTCCTGGGGATGATCAGATAACCTACTCCGTCCTCAACGCCTGTACTAATATTCCTAACGGCCCCTTGCTTGCTCTCTACAATATGTCTTATGAACATGGGGTTCTCCCGTCCAACTGGAAAATGCCACTATTATCCCCATCCCTAAGCCGGGAGATCCTGGGAAATATCGACCCATTAGTCTTACCTCCTGTGTTTGCAAGATGATGGAGAGGGTACTCCATCGTCGCCTTCTTCACACCATAGGCGGCTTCCACAACTCCCTCAATGGTTTCATTCAACATCGCAGCACAGCACACTCCATTGCTTCCTTTTATTGCAATCAGACTGCCCGCGTCTCCGTCCTCCTTGATATCAAGGGAGCCTTTGATACGGCTCAGCCTGCCCTCATTTTAGCTGAACTTGCACGGTTAGGGGTTAAAGGGAGACTTCTACAATGGATCGCCTCTTACCTCACTGGACGTCAGGCCCGGGTTCGTGTTGAAGGCTCTATGTCTCCTGTTCAAGAAATGAACCTCGGCACCCCTCAAGGTGGAGTCCTGAGTCCCACCTTGTTTAACACTCTCATGCACTCCATTGCATCACTCCCGTGGCCGACAGAAGTTGTCCACTCAGGATATGCCGACGATGTCCTCCTCCAAGCCCCTGACTACCTCAGCATGCAGGAAGCCCTTGATCTGGTCTCCAGAGAGTGTGATTCACTTGGTTTCCTTCTTTCAACTGCGAAAACAAAAGCCATGTGGCACGGTCGTGTTGTACCTCCACCCCTTTTCTTATCAGGAACGCCCTTGGACTGGGTTAATGAGACAAAATACCTGGGTGTGTATGTAACTCGCACACGTTGTCAGATCCCTGAAGTCCGTTATCTTCGAGACATATGTTTTCGGCGTCTCGCTCCCCTCTCTACCATGTGCAGGGGTTCCCTTGGTGCCAGCATCCCTGTACTTCTCACCATGTACAAGTCTTTTGTCCGTTCCTGTGTCGACTACGCCGGCCCTGCCCTCGTCAACATTAGTCGGACTGCTGTCAACCGTCTCGAAGTTATCCAGAGGAAAGCTGCTCGTATCATCCTTGGGGCTCCTCAGTGGACACGCTCTACTTCTCTATATAACGAACTTGGTCTTTCCCCTTTACAGGATCGTATCCAGGAGTTTTACCTAAAAACTGCCGTTTCCATTCTACGGGATCCTAGGGGCAACTATGTCCAAACCAACTTGACTACTGCTGTTGGAGACCGACCTCCATCTAGAAGACAGTGGCGAGGGTCACTCATCCGAGCCCTTCAGGAACACGACCTCCTGCCTGATATTGTTGTCACCCCTGCTGTTGGTTCGCCTCCTTCTCCCTGGCTGGATTTTCAACCTGAAGTGATTGCCCTCGGTGGACCGCTCCCGAAATCCCACGTGAACCCTGTTATTCTCTGCAAATACCACCTCTCCAGGATCGCCCACTGGTCCCCAGGTAGGGTCGTCCTCTACACTGATGGTTCTGTTGACCCCGCGACAGGTAGGGCCGGGGCTGGTGTCTACATCTCCCGTCCTCATGCCCCTGAGCCTATCAAACTGTCTCTCAGAGTTTCTGACGGGGCATCCTCCACTCAGGCTGAACTAATAGCCCTCCTTGCTGCCCTTCTCGCTGAGGAAGAAGCAGATGGTTTCTGCCCCTTGCTTGTCTGCTGCGATTCCAGGTCTGCTCTCGACGGGATCGCATTTGGATCTGGGGAAAATAAGGACCTCATCCTCCGAATACGAGGGTTAACATCCACACTTCAGGATGCAGGCCGCCCTGTGACATTCCTATGGATACCCAGTCATGTCGGTATCTTGGGGAATGAGGCAGCAGATGACCTTGCCAAGACTGGCTGCAACAAGGCCACACCTGACTACGTTGTTCCTCGAACACTCTTACAGATTAGGACCCAAATCCGCCGCAAACAGAGAGAAGCTCGGGAAGCAGCCATCCCCCTGGACTCCTCGCCCACATGGTACGATGTCCTCCGTAAACTTCCTGACCTCTCGTACGTCTACGGGAAAGGGTCGCGAAGGGGGACGTGATTGCTGCCCGTATCATCATTGGGTATGACTTTGCTTGGGAGATTGGTATCCCCACATCCCCTGAGCAACGCTCTTGTGCGTTATGCAGAAGACCCGACAGCCGCACCCTTATTCACTACCTCCTAAGATGTCCCCACACACAACGCTTCCGTGACGCCTGCTGGACCACCACTCCACGACCCCTGACGGAGACACGATGATCCTCCCAATACTGGCCAGATATTTTGTAAATAATATTGATTATGTGTTAAAGGAACATCCTTCCTTCCTTAGGCTTTAGTAAGCCCCTTTATAATATTTATACTGTATATACTTTTCACACTTGCCAGATGATTCTGGTGTCATTGTACAGGGGTACCTAGTGACAGCACTAGGATCCCGCTTCCTCTATCAAGGAATAAACAATTGAAATTGAAATTGAAAATTGAATGGCAGGAGGCAGATTTGAGCTATGTCAAATTGTGAACGGAGATGAGAGTGAGATATAGGTTGTTAGGTTTCAGTCTTGAGTTAAGTCGATTTTGTTGAGGTGGCTGATTATAGAAGTTGGGTATGTTTGATTTGGTTTTGAGAGTTGTAGTGTTCTGGGGGGCTTTGTCTGACGAGGGGGGATGTTGTGTTTGGAGATTGGTTGAGGGAGGGGGGGAGTTTGTGTTTGGGGATTGATGGGGGTGGCGGTTGTATGTTAATTTAAGGTGAATTAAAATTGCTTAAGGGGGGTTGTTGTGTGAGTGTGTATGTGTTTGCATGTAAATGTAAGGGGAGAGAGGGAGGGTTAGGATAATGTTATAAGGTCAGGTATGGTTCGGTTGTCCGGAGGAGGGGGGAGGAGAGGAGAGGAAAAGGGAGGCGAAAGGGGGAAAGGGGGGCTTTGGAGGTTCTTGGGTTAATTTATGGTATGGTAGGATTTCTTAGGAATGATATGTTTTGTGTTGCTAATGAATAGTTGTATTGCGTCATATGTTTTTATTTATTTTTTTATTTATTTTATTTATTTATTTTCTTTTTTTTTTATTAGGAGGGTCAAAGGGGCTTGTTAGAAAGGTCGGGTATATTAAGTTTTTATCTTGGGAGGATTGTAGGTATTGATTTCTAAGAGGGGTTGTGAGTAAGGTTGGGTGGGTTAAGTTTTTCGAGGATTGATAAAAAAGCGATTAGTGATTGGATAGTGAGTTAGCTTTTTTTTTTTTTTTTTTTTTTTTTTTTTTTTTTTCTAAGAGGGGTTGTGAGTAAGGTTGGGTGGGTTAAGTTTTTCTTTTGGGAGGATTGTAGGTTTTGTTAGTGGTTGGCAGAGTTGGGTTAATTATTGCATTCTCTCTTTCTTGCAGGTATTGTGAGTTCTGGCCCCATTCTTGAGGGAGAGGGTTTGTGTACAGGTACATTGCACCCCTCCCCGACCTTATTGGCTAAGAGAGGCGTTCAATGTCGTCTGCAATTTGGTACCGTTTTTACATTCTTGAGGGAGAGGGCTTGCGTAGGCACTGTGGAACTCTCACCAACCTCATTGGCTAAGGGAAACGTACATGTCATTTGAGTTAGTATGGGATGGGTAAGTTAGGTATTTGTTTTGGGAGGAGTGATAGGGTGTGGTTAGTTAATGGTAGAATGGTTATTTTTTATTTTGTGTGGGATTGCTAGTAACGGCTGGGTATGTTAGGTTTTTGTTTTGGGAGGAGTGATAGGGTGTGGTTAGTTAATGGTAGAATGGTTATTTTTTTATTTTGTGTGGAATTGCTAGTAATGGCTGGGTACGTTAGGTTTTTATTTTGGGGGGATTGTTAGGGGGAGTGTTAGTGCAGGTTGAGTGGTTTAGTTATTTATTAATTTATTTATTTTTTATTTTTTTGTCAGAGTGGTCTTGAGTTTGAGTTGGTGGCGTGGGGTTTGGAGTGAGGGGGGGGAGGAGGGAATTGGTCAAGTCAGGTAAGGTTAGGTTGGGTGGGAATTATTGGGTGTGGGGTTGAGAAGAGGTTAGGTTAAGCTTAGTTAGGTTAGGTGGGAATCGTTGGGTGTGGGCTGAGGAGAGGTTAGGTTGATTTGGTTAGGTTGGGTGGGAATCGTTGGGTGAGGGTTAAGGAGAGGCTAGGTTTTAATTTGGGGGGAAATTGTTGGGTGTGGTTATAGGGAAGATATTAATACAAGGGAGGTGGGAGGGGAGTGTTTGGTCTGTTTAGTACTTAAAGATAGAAATTCTGAGGTGCAGGGATGAGGTCTAAATTGTCGAGTGACTGTGAGCGTGGTGGTGGTATGAGTGTTGTGTATGCAAGTGAGGGAAGGGCAGTTACGTGACTGTGTGTGGGGGAGTCGGGAGGTTGAGGGGAGTGTGCTAGGTTCGTGTCGGGGTTGATTTCTGTTTCCTTTGGGGTAGTGCCGTATAGGTTTACTTTGATTATTGATTTGGGTGGATGAGTGTATTGAATAATTTTTTTGCTGTCAGGTGTATAGGGAGACAGGGGGGAGGTGTTCTTCCTCTTTGGTCTAGGGGTCTTGACCACTAGTTCTGTGGGGGGAAGGGCTGCCATTTTATTCTTGGGAGTCTGGGGTGTTAGGGGAGGATCGGGTTTTGTTTGGGTGTTCGTGGTCCGGGAGTTCAACGTAGTCAAGTGGGAGAAGTCGGGTGTAGGCAAGGTCGAGGTGGAGGGGCCGGTATGTTTTGGACTGATTACTTTGGGGGGTGAGGTAATGGTAGAATGGTGAGATAAGTCAGGTGTAGGCATGGCAGAAGTGGAGGGGAGGAGGGAGACAGTGGATTCTCTGGGGGGTGGGGGGGGGCATGTTGGTACGGTCGGAGATGGGGGCAGTGGGGAAGATGAGGTCGGGACCGGTTCTGAAGGAGTCAGGAATGTTTATGGTAGGGAGGCCGTTAGCCTTCAAACCCTCAATTACCAGATTTAGAAAAAGTGATCTATTACCGTTGCTTAGGGAATGTGCCAGAAGTATGATGGTGGTGATTTTTGCGTCAGTGTCGGGGGAAGGGAGGGGGGCGGTCAGGTTGTTGGTCCAGCAAGTGCGGGTGGAGAGAGTCGTGGGAGTAGGGAGTGAGTGGTGGGGAGGAGGAGGAGGTGCAGTGGGAGGTGAGGGTAGGCGTAGGCGGGGATACGATACGAAGTCATTAGTTAAGAGGTGAAAGAAGATTATTAGGAATTGAAGAAAAAGTGGTGAAACTGAAATACAGTAGGAGTAGAAAGAATCTGGGCTCAACCAGATCGCTTCATCTTTCTTATTGGTGTTTTGTCTTTGTTCTGCTCCCTTGGGTCGTCAGACCTTTGTATTAATATTGGTTTATTTATATAATGCTGCTTATTATTATTATTTTTGTTATTGTTGGAGTTAGTGAGCCCGCCCAGGTCCTTGTGTAACTGGGAGGGTAGTCACATTTTTTTTTTTTTTTTTTTTTTTTTTTTGAGGTGTTAGTTAAGTGTTAGTTGTGTTAGTCTAAAGGTACACTGTATGGAGAGGCCTGCCAGGTTCTTAGTGGAGCTGGTTGGTCACTCTCATCTTTATTCCTCAAGTAATGTTTTATGTAGAAATGTGTATGTTGAGGCAGGAGGTGGTTCAATTACTTCTTCCTGGCTGATATAGCTGGGAGGGTAATCACATTATTATTATTAATATTATTAATATTTATTTTTTATTTATTTATTTTATTTTTTTTTTTGAGTTAGTGAGCCCGCCCAGGTCCTTGTGTAGCTGGGAGGGTAGTCACTTTTTTTTTTCTTAATAAGATGTTAGTTAAATGTTAAATGTTAAATGTTAAATGTTAAATATTAGTTATGTTAGTCTAAAGGTACACTGTATGGAGAGGCCTACCAGGTTCTTGTGGAGCTGGTAGGTCACTCTCATCTTTTATTCTCTCTATTAATGTTTTATATGTATATTGGGGCAGGAGATGGTTCAATTACTTTCTTCCTGGCTGATTTAAACCAACTGTGTTCTTGGAATCCTTCGTTGTCTATATTATTTATCCAGTTTTGATATGTTTCTGTGTTAAGTTCAGTCACTTTTTTCCAAATATTTACAGCTTTGTTGTGTATATCTACGTTGATTGCTAAGAGGTTTGCTCTCTTGTGTAGCTGTTCATTATTGATGTGGTCTGTATATTTTATGTTATATATAAATCTGAGGGCTATATTTTGTACTGTTTGTAACCTTTTAATGCACGTTTTACTAAGGGTGTTCAATAGGATGGGTGGGTAGTCCATAATTGATTTAACAAGGGCAATATAAATCTTTCTTTTGTTATTAATGCTAAGGTTCTTAAAGCGTTTTATTTTTTATAATCTTATTCTTGCCTGTCGTTCTTTATCTTTTAAGTATGTTATATATCCTCTTTTGTTAGTTTTAATCCAAGCATCCTGCCTTCAGTGTCGTATGGGTATAGTTCCTGGTCGACTATTACTGGACTTGTTTTAATCTTGGCTATTGGTATTATCTTGAATTTGTTCTTATTTGTCCTGATTTTCCATTTTTTTCTCAAATTCATTTATGTTTTTTATCGCTCGTACCGTGTAGAGTGCCATAAATTGGGTTGATTTTCCTGGGTATGATACTATTTGAGTAATATCATCAGCAAACATTACATATTCGCTAAAGGGGGTAGGTTGAGGTGTGTCTGAAGCATAAATTGTATATAGTGTTGGAGAAAGGCATCCTCCTTGAGGTACTCCACTCTCAAAGATTAAAACATAGTTCCTAAAAGTTTCCAATTTGAATTTGTGTTTCCTATCATCTTAAAAGTATTCGTTAAGTCCTAGTTTTATTATTTATATTTCAAGCCTAACAAGCAACTTATCAGCCTTAGAAACATCCCTTAAAATTATATTGATCTGGTTACCCTCTTGCTTTTTTTCTAAATTATTTCCGTTATTATATTATTGCAGTTAGGCATTTCTATTGGGGCATAAATCCATGTTGTCTGTTGTTAGTTTTTCCCATGTTGTGTTAAAAGGCTATAGTCTTGAATTTAATATTTTTTCCAATAGTTTCCGGTAATTTCTAATAAAGATATTATCGTGGCGTTTAAATAATATTTTTATTGTCCTTACCCTCTTTAGGAATAAATATCATTTTAGCATATTTTAGTTTGTCTGGAAAGTAATCAGTTATTAAGCATGCGTTATAAATGTTTAATAGTGTATTTAAAATGTTTTCAGGTAGATTCATGATCATATTTCGTGTAATACCTGTGAGCCCAGGGGCTTTTTCCTTAAATTTCCTCAGACAGTGCATCATTTCTCCCATGGGAGGAGACACAGTGAGTCGCCAGTCGCAGTGGGAGCAGTCGCAATCAGGAGCAGTAGCAGTCAGACAGAGTGAAGTGGAAGCCGGAGAAGGAACAGTCACAGCTGATTGGCTAGTCATTGGACCTATCCCACCTTCCCACGTACCCTGGAAAACCCAAGCTCCTAACCGCCATTTTCCTACTGACAATTCTGTTGATTCAATCAACACATTGAGCCTCTCCTACAGTATCGGACCTCCCTTAGGAACCCCGAATGCTGCTGAGGGGCTTGGTGTGAAGAGAGAGTCGGCAGTGAGTTTTCAGACCTTTTTTTTCTACTCTAATCCTTCTCTTCCGTGCCGTGAAAGGACCTATTCCCCTGTCAGCTGACGTACAGGGGAGTATTCGTCTGGAAACGCCCTCTGTCCCCACACCTCGCTAGTGCGTGTTTGTGTGAAGGGTGGAGGGTCAGCACAGCCTGCCGATTCGCCTGGGGACCCCTGTGATAGTGCAGGGCCTCCCCTACGTGAGGGGCGCAGGAAATTAGGGACTGTTAGGGGCGATCTCCATAAATCTCCAATTCAAACAGTTAACATGCCTTCAATTAAAATCAAAGTGGACCGTACCATCCAACCGTGCATGGACCTCGCCTCACTTATTTTCCAGCTGACATGTATATTTCAGATCCGTTCCTTCACCAATGACGACATTATCAAAATATTTGTACAAACTGATGAAGATGCCGACCTATTCCACTCCCCAGCAATGAACAACAGACTGAGGGACAATGGCCTAACGGTCCTCAGTTCACCCGAATACCGCGCAAAATGCACCCTCATATGTAGAAAAGTCATTCCTCAGATCCTTGACAACCCTAACTTATTGACAGAACTCAACTCACAAAACACCCCCCAAATGACATATGCAGCCCGGATGGGAACTCTCCCCATGTTAAAAATCACTACGGCTACTCAAACTGACGCCATCAAATTAAAATCATACGGAATTAAAATCGGCAGCAATATCATTCCCTCAAGAGACATTGAATTTCAACACTACATACAGGTACACCAATGTTTCAATT